>NW_021834747.1:25000-26508 GCF_006345805.1 Octopus sinensis
ACGAGAAATTTTTTCAACTTCAAAAATCTAGCCTTAATTTTCAAAATTTCGAACCCATTTTCCGCGCTTAAATTACAAATCCGCTTCCACTTTGCCATGTTGAAAATTTGATTGAAATCTGGCAAAAGGCGTCCAATCTAGACCCTCAAGTGTCTCCCAAAATAAATAAAATCCCCGTTTTCACAGCAAAGCAACCACTGTAGTGCCCCAAAACGTTTCCCAATCAATTTTTCAACTCAGTTACCCTACTGTTTTTGTTTTATTTTATTCCCTTCCAGCCCCATTTAGACACATTTTTATATAAAAATCCAATTTGTATAAACGTTCGCCTTCTTCATTTTATAGATTAGATTAGATGCCAATCGCGCCAATTTGGAGGGGCTAAAAAAATCACTCTTCTCACCATAGCACCCGCATATTTCCAAATGGCGAGTTTTAACTTATCACGCCTTCTATGCCTGTGTCAATTTTCAGCTCGATCCGACCACTGGTCTGGCCGCCAACCTCTGACGTAGCAAAATGTGCACACAATTTTGACCCAGTTCCCGTCTATTAAATCCACTCAAGGGCTTTGGTCGGCTTGGGCCTATAGTAAAAGATACTTGTCCAAGGCGTCACATAATGGGACTAAACCCGAAACAACGTGGTTGGGAAGCAATCTTCTTACCACACAGCTACATCTACGCCTAATCGCATTTTTTTTTCCTGTTGGCCTAGTTCTAAATCAATAATTTATTTATATTGCGTATCTGTTAAACAACTTCAGTGATTTACTTGTCTAGCAAGTGGTTTGATCTGAAACGTGTATTGAAAGTAAAACAATTACGGCACAGAAGACACATGTTAGCCATTCGAAAACACACAAAGACTGTTAACTTTATTATATGGTGCCAAATTTTTCGTCGTTCATCAAATAATCCTTTCTACTATAAGTGCAAAGTCTAAAATATATGGGGAGGAGCTAAGTCGATTGCATCTACCTCAGTGATTAACTGGTATTTATTTATCGATATGAAATAATGAGAGGTAAAGTCAACCTCGGCGGAACTCAGAACGGAAGACAGATGAAAAGCCGCGTAATATTTCGTCGATGCGGTAGCGATTACACCAGCTGACCGCTCTACTGACACCAGATAATGATTGTTTAAACGAAATTAACAATGTCTGTTGGTTTCTGTGACAGGTGGTTTTATTTTACGTGTATAAGGTGTTAGCCTATACCGTAACCTCTGAATTTGGAGGGCCGATGTGTATACTTTAGTCTGACTCCTCGTCTTCGACCAAACCAGCAAGGTTAAATCTACCGGGGGAACACGTCCCCCACTGGCAAATGCTCTAGGGATCATAAGAGTACGCAAGCCTCCCCGCCACGTCAAGGCCACACACAGGAAGCAGCCAAGGAACCCGCCAATGACCGCAAAAAGTGGAAAACAACTGTTGAGGCCCTATGATCCACGAGGGCAACAAAGAAGAAGAAGAAGAAGAAGAAGAAGAAGAAGAAGAAGAAA
>NW_021834748.1:0-10000 GCF_006345805.1 Octopus sinensis
GGTACTGGTGGTAGTGACAGTGGCAGTGGCGGTGATGCTGGAGATGATGGTGGCGCTGGAAGCAGTGATGGCATAGAAGTGGTGGTGGTGGTGGTGGTGGAGATAATAATGACAATGATGCTGATGATAGTGGCGGTGCCCCAGCATGGCCACAGCTTTTGAGCTGAAACTAGATAAAATAAAATAATTAAATAAATAGTAATTGGGATGATGATGGAGATGGTGATGGTAGTGATGATGGGAGTAATTGTACTGATGATGGTGATAGTGGTTGATGGTAGAGGTGAGGGTGAGGGTCAGATTAGTGGTATTGATGCTAGTATAGTGTTTATGGTAGCATTAGGCATCAGGCATTATTTAGAGTGTTGACATTTGGCAATACAGCTGTTCTTTCTAGCAGGTCGAGTATCACATAGAGGTACCCCTAACTTTACTTCATGGTACTACAACCATCACCATCGTTACTACTACTACTACTACTACTACTACTACTACTACTACTACTACTACTACTACTACTACTACTACTACTACTACTACTACTGCTGCTACTACTACTACTGCTACTACTACTACTACTACTACTACTACTACTGCTGCTGACTGCTGCTGCTGCTGCTGCTGCTGCTGCTACTACTACTACTACTACTTTGGCTGCTGGTGCAGTTTTTGGTTGGGTGTTTCTGAAAATGAGAAAAAATATTCTACAAGAGGAATTTGTCATTGTTACAAAAATTTTAATGACAAACAAGATTTTCCTTGGGAAGAAAATTATGTGTGATTGCGTATACATACATACATATATACATATATATATATAATATATATATATATATATATATATATATATATATACACACACATACATACATACATATATATATATAATATAGATAGATATATGTATATATATATATATATACACTCACCACACACACACACACATGTATATTTAAATATATAAGGTGTGTGTATGCATATGTGTGCACATGTGTATAACAATATCTCTACAAATATGTATAGATATAAATGTGTGTGTGCTTGTGTGTTTGTGTATGTGTGTGTCTGTGTATGTGTATGCAGGCATGGAAAAGAAGTTAAACTGACGTATTTGAAAAAAATACTATTAATATTATTATGTAAAATAAAGAAATATGGTTTAAAAAATATAATAAATTTTGTATGTATTTTTATTTTATTTTATTTTCCGAAGATTATATTTTCAAAAGTAAGGATGAAGGGGGGAAAAAAACACAGAAATACTCATATATACAAATATATACACATATATACATACATATATGTGCATACACACACACATGGGCTTATAAATGTGTGTAGGGAAAGAAGCTCATACGTAAAAATAGCAACAACAACAACCACATTTATAACTTACATAAAATAGATATGTTACTCTAAGTAATACATACGAATTAAATGACAAGGAACATTTATGTATGCCTGTATATGGGAGCCACCACACACACACCACACACACACACACACACAAAGCTCATATATATATGTGTGTGTGTGTGTGTGTGTGTAGATATGCATCAGTAGGTGTGTGTGCGTGTGTATGTATACATATAGATATAGATTGACACATATATATACACACATATTTAAGCACATATATACATATACATATATATGCATGCACTCACACACACATGTGCACACATACTTATAAATAGTTACATGTGTGCATGAAGGAATATATATTAATATATATAATATATATATACACACCACATAAATATATACACATAAATGCTTCCATGCATACATACATACATACATACACACACACATATCCATATACATATTAATAAATATATATGTGTGTGCGTGTGTCTGTGTACATAAATACACACACACTCATATATATATATATATATATATACATATATATACATATATGGTATATATTTATATGTGTGTGGAATACAATATATATATATATATATATATATTATATATTATATATATATATATTATACTATATACACACACATGTATATGTATGCTCATATATAAATACATACACAACCCATACATAGTGACATACCTATCCACTTGTACAAGTATTATGGAAGTACAGAAGTATAAAAAAAGTTACATTACTTGTCTTCATATTTCCTATTTTTTCATATTTATAGTCTTTAATTTTTTTTTTCGTTTATTTACAATTTAAAAATTGCTTTTCTTGTTATAAAATTTGAAAGAAAACACTTAAAATGTTATAATCATCATCATTATCATCAACAATATTAATAGTATCATCGTCATCATCATCATTATCATCATCATCATTATTATTACTATTATCAGTATTATTATCATTATTATTTGTATTATTATTGCTGATGTTGTTACTGCTGTCCCTGGTATTGTTATTTATTATGTTTTTTTTTTAATTACTATTCATATTTTGATGTGTTTGATATTTTATTTTGTAGTCCTTATTGTTTGTTTTTTTTTATTTGGTTTGGTTAATTTGAAATTCTTTTATTTTACCTACCTATATATTTGTTGAAGTGATGTTTTTTTTTTGTTTTTTGAAAATATTTTTTTAATTAATTCTTTACTAAACAAAGAAATTTCACCTTTGATGATGATGATGATGAAGAGGAAGTGGAGAAGGAGGGGAAGATGAAGTGGAAGAGTTGAAATACAAGGAAAAACGAGGAGGAGGAGGAAAAGGGGGAGGAGGAATGCTGTACTGTCTTTTAAAATATATTCATAAGCAAAATATATAAAGTACCAGTGTGTGTGTGTTAAGTATTTGTAAGCTGCAACTTATGATTGTGTGTGTGTGGTGTGTGTGTTGTGTGTGTGTGTGTGTACATGTGTGTGTGTGTGTATGGTATTTGTGAAGGCAGCGAGTTGGCAGAATCGTTAGCACGCCGGGCAAAATGCGTAGCCGTATTTCGTCTGCCGTTACGTTCTGAGTTCAAATTCCACTGAGGTCGACTTTGCTTTTCATCCTTTCAGGGTCGATAAATTAAGTACCAGTTATGCACTAGGGTCGATATAATCCATCTAATCCGTTTGTCTGTCATTGTTTGTCCTCTCTGTGTTTAGCCCCTTGTGGGTAGTAAAGAAATAGGTATTTGTGCATCTGTAGGTCATAACTATATACTCGAGTAGCTATCTATCTGTCTGTCTATCAAACTATTTGTCCAACTGCATAACATCATTTTAGGTATCAAAATTAGAATCTTCTTGCCCTACAAGACTCCACACCTCAGAAAAACACTGTAACGGTTCCAAGTAGGGCCCATTCAACATAAACCTATAGGAATCCTTGGGGAAGGAATCCATTATCCTGAACAGGTCGTTCTCCCTGGAAAGGATCTTCTTATCACACAGCTACCCCTGTCCATTGATGTATGTTTTCTACACAAAATAGTGTTTGGTATGACAGTCAGGATGTAGAAGGCACAATACCTTCCCAGTTTTCAGGTCAATCCAACACTTTCAGAAGAGAGAAAGACGGGGGGCTGAAGGCTTACATTTCTGTGGACTCCACTAAAGATATCCAAGCCTGGCGGTGGGGGTTATATGCAAAGTGATGCACTAATGCTACCCCACAAGGATTTAAACGAACTCTCTCATACATTTATAAGGTTAATATGAAGCTGAGACTTTGGTAGAAGATACTGTGCAGTAGGACTGAACCTGAAACAGTGTATTTTTGGAGAGGATGCCTTAACTACTCAACCACATCTGAGTTCAATTCTGAGGAAATATAAAGTGATAAGAATTTATTGATTGAGATTCTCAGCAGCAAGACACAGGAAAATGGTAGGCCAGAACACTGTGCATGCATTTGGTATAGGCATGATAGCATGAAGTTACTGACAAACAGGTCTTTGGAAAGGATCACAATCATTTAGCATCCAATAATTAATTTCCCATGCTTCCATGGACCAGATAGAATTTGCTGAGGTGTTCAATTGGCGAAAAAAAAAAAAAGGGTCCATCCTCATGTATAACTATATATATAGTTGAAATTTAGAGAAAAGATGAAGATAGGTGTAGGAACCTGTCTTCAAGCAGGTGTATTAGTCTGATGGTCTTCGAGCCTACGCTCTTCAGCAGAAAGGAATAAGAGAAAATAAAGAGAGAGAGAGAATAAAAATAAAACTTATGGATTTAGTGATCAAGTATATATTCCAAAGTCTGAAGGTTCATGATTTTTCTTGGATAAGCTGTAATAGTGGTTTCCTGTTGCTGTTCTTCAGTATGTTTACAGTTGACTTTGATATTCTCTTGCTTTCCCGAGCTTACTCTTGAGACCAGTTTCATTGTTTAACTCAACTTTTCCAGATTTGCATAGGTCAGAAAGAATTCATTTGGACTGATTTTTTACAACTGGATGCCACCAACCCTTGTCTGGTTCCAAACGGTAATATTTTCCATAGCTATATATGCTTTTCTAAGAAAACTGAAAATAAATGACGATGCTCATTTACAAACATAATGTGGTGTCTAGACACACACTAATACACTCACACAAACACACACATATATATATATACAGACAGACAGACAGAGCCTATTTAACCATTTACATATGAGTTAGTGTAACTGGTTCTTGTGACAGCAGGGTCTGTGTAACGTATGTCTAGGAGCTAGTTCTCCTTCAAGTTCTGTATGTCTTAGCCACAGGACAATCTTCCACTCTTTGATTAATGACTTGGGTCCTTGACAGATGTTACTACTCCAAGCCGGAGAAAAATCAAGTAAAGTGGTACGTAAAGTATAACTTCACAATCCTCAATACTCTAGAACTCCTGAGCTGGAATCTCACCAAGAGGTTTCATGTCTTACTTAGGACAAATGGGAACCACCTTGCATTAAAAGTAGAGCAAACTGGCAATCTGTTGGTTGCAACGATCAGTGTTCCAGTTGAGCTGATCAATGGAAAAGCCTGCTTGGGAAATTAACATACAATTGACTGAGTACTCCACAGATACATGTACCTTCATCATAGTTGGCAGGGAGATTCAGCTTGACACAAAATATGGCAAGGCTGGCCCATCAAAACACAGGGGCAATTCGTTTTTGCTGGCTGAGTGGACTGGAGAAACATGAAGTAAAGTGTCTTGCTCAAAGGCAAAACACATTGCTGGGAATTGAACTCATGACCTTATAATCATGAGCCAAATACCCTAACCACTAAGCCATGCACCTTCACAAAAGCAGAGCACACCGGAGTAAAGAGAACTGAAAGAGAATCACTAGAAGCAACTGTGGTTTAAGGTAATGTGATGTAAATGAAGTATTAGTTGTGTGGTATTGACTGCTATAAAAGATGGAAGACAAGCAGCCGTAGAGTGTGAATGGGTGTCTGGGTTATCAAAATGAGATATGAAAGAAAGGCAACTGGGTTAGTAGAGAGATCTGCAGAGAATTGATGAGGATTGCTTAATAGAAAACTATTGTGTGCTATCAGATATGGGAAAGAGGAGACTGCTTTAAAGTTGTGAATCTCAACAATTTGTATGTAACCTGAAAAAAATATTTGAGGCAAAATGGCAGATTCATTTATTGCCTTAATGAATAGGGATTCAACAGGATACAATTAAATGAACATTTTTCTGTCCTTGGTCTGTGGGTAACAAGCTTCAGCCTATGGTAACATATGTGCAGGATCAACGCCAAAGACCTCTAAGAGTACCTTCCCTATCAGCTCTTTTCCTATCACCTCTGGATTTATGAAGAAAATGTGATGGTGTTGGGGTTGGTATCTTAGTTTACTAAACAACCAACATGACAGATATTTTCTGAGATTTTACAAAAACAACAAAAATATTATTAAAAAAAACAAAATATCACATAATATCACATAAACAGGTAGAATACGTGAGCTAGAGATGAATGGTTTAAATGCTGTAGGGTTAATGCAATTTCATTAAAGGCGTGGACTTTGTGTTTTTGCTCTGTAGCACAGGTGGTGCTCTATTATTTTGTTATATTACCATAGAAGGCATGGTTTATGCAGAGCCTGTCCCATTCTGTCTCCTCCTTCAAAGTTGTATCGATGCCATGACACTATTATCAAGGCTGCAGGATTTGTATGGAGTTACCTTCTTTTAGATGAGCAACCAAAAAGCTGAAAGGGTCACCTCATCTGCTCTGGTCAGTTGCTGTGTTAGTGAATATCCTTGTTGTGGAGGTTATATAGCAGTGGACTAACTCAATGAAAGGTTACAGTGAAAGATGGTGAAAAATGAAGCAATCATGCTCTATTAGAAGAATAATGGTAATCCTGTAGGAGTGGCTGTGTGGTAAGTAGCTTGCTTACCAACCACATGGTTCCGGGTTCAGTCCCACGGTGTGGCACTTCGGGTAAGTGTCTTCAACTATAGCCTCGGCCTGACCAAAGCCTTCTGAGTGGATTTGGTAGACGGAAACTGAAAGAAGCCTGTTGTATATATGTATATGTATATGTATATATGTATGTGTATGTGTGTGTGTGTCTGTGTTTGTCCCCCCAACATCGCTTGACAACTGATGCTGGTGTGTTTACGTCCCCGTAACATAGCGGTTCGGCAGAAGAGACTGATAGAATAAGTACTAGGCTTACAAAGAATAAGTCCTGGGGGCTATTTGATCGACTAAAGGCGGTGCTCCAGCATGGCTGCTGTCAAATGACTGAAACAAGTAAAAGAGGAGAGTATGAGTGCAGTGATAAAACTGAAGGATAACAGGAGAGAAAACTGTGGTAATGTTTAATCTGAGTCGGGTGGTGGAGCTGGCAGAATCGTTAGCACACTGGGCAAAAGGCTTAGTGGCATTTTGTTTGTCTCTATGTTCTGAGTTCAAATTGTACTGGAGTTGACATTGCCTTTCATCTTTTCGAGGTTGATGAAATAGATACCAGTTGAGTACTGGGGTAGCTGTAATCGACTTATATCCTCTCCCAAAATTTCAGACCTTGTGCCTATTAATGAAAGGATTTATATAATGTAAGTAAACTATAGGCGCAGGAGTGGCTGTGTGGTAAGTAGCTTGTTTACCAACCACATGGTCCCGGGTTCAGTCCCACTGCGTGGCACCTTGGGCAAGTGTCTTCTACTATAGCCTCGGGCCGACCAAAGCCTTGTGAGTGGATTTGGTAGACGGAAACTGAAAGAAGCCCCTCATATATATGTATATATATGTATGTGTGTGTGTATGTTTGTGCGTCTGTGTTTGTCCCCCTAGCATTGCTTGACAACCGATGCTGGTGTGTTTACGTCCCCGTCACTTAGTGGTTCCCCAAAAGAGACCGATAGGATAAGTACTGGGCTTACAAAGAATAAGTCCCGGGGTCAAGTTGCTCGATTAAAGGCGGTGCTCCAGCATGGCTGCAGTCAAACTCTCTTGAAAAATGTAGCAGAACCAAGTCCTGAGAACTGACGACGGTTGTGATAAAAACAACAGGTGAAATGTACGATGGAGATGATTGCATTGTTATGGAGTCCGGAATGTAGAATGTTATCAGTGAGAGCGAGTTAATAAAAAAATAATTAGCCTTTATCCATGCTATAGATGGTAGCCTTTAGATGAGCTACAAAGATTCGGTGAGGTCAGACTCTGAAATGTTGGCTTACCTTTAAGTGATAATGAAAGAAGAAGGTTGGGAGGAATGGGGATTGGTGATAGAATGTATGGCAGATGAGTTCAACCCATGTTAGCATGGAAAAACACATACTGAAACTTGTAAACAGTGATGATACTGTTATACATCACGTGACCGACCAGACCATCAGGTGTTGTTACACATCGCTGGTCACAATGCGTTCGCATTGTTTTAGCCTTCGAATGACGCCAGCCCGCTGGCTAAGTGAGCAGACTAACAGAAGAAAGAGTGGGAGAAAGAGTGGTGAAAGAGTAAAGCAGGGATCACCACCCCCTGGCGGAGCATCGTGGAGCTTTTAGGTGTTTTCGCTCAATAAACACTCACAACACCCGGTCTGGGAATCAAAACCGCGATCCTACGACGGCGAGTTCGCTGCCCTAACCACTGGGCCATTGCACCTCCACATATATATATATACATATATATATACATACATACATACATATATATAATATATATATATATATATATATTATATACACACATACATATTCATATATACATATATTATATAGAGAGCACTATTACACATAGATGTCTCATGCTAGGAGGGACTCTTAAAGTCAAAACTACTAAAATAGTAAACACATTGTACCGAAACAATTCTCTAAGCAAGTCATTTAAAAACAGAATTTAGCCACATATCACACTGACTTGCTTCGAGAATTGTTTCGGTACAACGTGTTTACTTATTTTAGTAATTTTGACTTTAAGAGTCCCTCCTAGCGTGAGGCATCTATGTGTAAGAGTGCCCTCTATATAATATAAATAAATAAATTTAAAAGAAAAAACTTGATGGCCTTTTTTCTCTTATGAGGTTTTTCACGCTAACTACTTGATAAATTCTTATGTAGATTTTATCCTATATTTAAATTATATATACATATATATATATAAATATATATACATGTGCATATGTATATATATATGTCATCATCATCATAATCATCGTTTAATGTCCGCTTTCCATGTTGGCATGGTTTGGATGATTTGACACCAGGCCCCAATCTGATATGGCAGAGTTTCTAGAGCCGGAAATCCTTCCCAATGCTAACCACTCGGAGGATGTAGTGGGTGCTTTTACGTGCCACAAGCACGGGGGCCAGCTGGGTCGTATTGGTAACATATATATGCATGTATACATCTATGTATATATGTATATGTATGTGTATATATATATATATACAGAGAGGAGAGAGAGAGATACACATGCACACATATATATTGAGAGAGAGTGACAGAGAGAGAAAGTGAGAAAAACATATGTATCTTATCTATCTATCTAACTACATGTATCTTATCTATCTATCTATCTATCTATCTAATGTACATGTATATATATGTATATATGTATGCACATATATTCATATATGTATACATATATATATATATATATATATATAATATATAACGCCAAGTAAGTTAGGGGTTGTAGATCCAACCAACCAAGGGATAATACTTACCCAATATACTGTTGGTATAATACCCAATTATTAATACACAAGTGTTTTTAATTGCAATGCAATTAAGTCATTTATTGTATTAAACGGGTGAAGGTAAAGAAATATTTTACCATTAATTTATAATACAATTAAGAAAATGGAGAAATAATTTAGTTGGTTCATCAGCTTTAGGATATTAGGATATTAGAATGTTGACTTATTTATATAAATAAGTCAACATTCTCTCTCTCTCTCTCTCTCTCTATATATATATATATATATATAGTGGACTCCAGATTTTTTCAGTTATATATTATTTGTATATATATATATATATATATATGTATAGGCAGAGGAGTGGCTGTGTGGTAAGTAACTTGCTTACCAACCACATGGTTCCGGGTTCAGTCCCACTGCGTGGCACTTTGGGTAAGTTTCTTCTACTATAGCCTGGGCCGACCAAAGGCTTGTGAGTGGATCTGGTAGACAGAAACTGAAAGAAGCCCATAATATACGTATATATATATATATATATATATATATATATATGTAGGTGTGTGTATATGTCTGTGTGTCTGTCCTCCCCTCCATCACTTGACAACCGATGCTGGTGTGTTCACATCCCAATAACATTATCGGTTCGGCAAAAGAGTCTGATAGAATAAGTTCTAGGCTTACAAAGAATAAGTGCTGGGGTCGAGTTGTTTGACTAAATACAGTGCTCCAGCATGGCCGCAGTCAAATGACTGAAACAAATAAAACAATAAAAGACTACACATATACATAGAGACATATATATGCCTAAACACACACACCACACACGCACACACACACACACATATATACCTAAATATTTCAAATTCCGCCGAGGTCGACTTTGCCTTTCATCCTTTTGGGGTCGATAAATAAAGTACCATTTTCG
>NW_021834748.1:17500-26867 GCF_006345805.1 Octopus sinensis
CTCTGAACGAATGGCACTATATAGTAGGTTATACTGCAATACAGGTATGTCTCTGTTATTAAGGGATTTGCTTTGCAACAGTATGGTTTTGAGTTCGGTTCCACTGCGTGGTAACTTGCGCAGGTGTCTGACCAAAGCACTGGGACTGAAATATGGAAAAAGGAAGTTGTGTAGGAGGCTGATGGAAGAGACAGTTTATATTCTTGGATGCTAGAATTGATTTGTCACCCGTTTAGTCCCACTACTTGGTCGTTTGGTTAATTTAGTGCTGTGGTTTTCAACCGTTTTTTGCTTCTGGACCCCTTTCATTCTTGTTTTATTCTACTGTACCCCTATACACATTTGGTGTTAAAACAATTCATTATATTTTTATAATTAAGTATCGTTAGGAATTTTATTTAAAAAAATGTTAAAATATCTTGTCTCCTGTAGAAGTATAGCTATTTTATTGTACATGAATTTTAACAACAAAATCTTATAGGGACCCCTAATGGTCATATGAACCTCCAAGGATCATGTGGAATTTCAAGGGTCATGTGGATCCCGGTTGAGAACCTCTGATTACAAGGGAAATGGTGGGGACAGAGAAAGGGTAAATGGTCTACGGCATAAAAAAAAATCCCTTTAAACTTGGTAAAATAATATTCGAAGTGGTTTGTATGATCGGAAATATAATCTCAAAGGTGTTCGTGGAGTCATAGTGAGGATCTGATCAAAGACTGTAATTAAAAAAAGGTAGGAGAAAACGTTTCAAATACAAATAAAGTGGAAGTATATGAAAATAAACATTATTTTCTATCTTGCTTTTTAGTTTTGTTTCATTTTGAAAAATAAAAATTGATTTTTATGGTTTATTACTGTTTCTATTTTGAATTACATATATATAGGGGTACCAAAATCTTAAGTGCTTAGGGCCTCTATTGGTCTTAAACCGGATCCTGTGGGGACTGAAGATATCTTCTTTGATTCTCACTAATTAAGGAGACACAAATAAGGGTATTGGGTTCTACCCTTCATAGCCCACCCCACCAAGAACAAATTAAATAGTGACTTCTATCCACGCTGGGGCACCGCCTTGAAGGGTTTATCCGAACAAATCCAGTATATATTTTCTTTCTTTAAAGTCTAGTAATTATTTAATCCGTTTCTTTTTTGCCAAACCACGAATTTACGGGGACGAAAACAAACCAACACTTATAAGGGGATGAACACAAACACAAACCCACATACACACGCACGCACGCACGCACACACACAACTCGCTTCTTTCAGTTTTCATCTACGGTCCACTCACAAGGCTTTGGTTGGCCCGAGGTTAGAATAGTCGACACTTGCTCACAATGACACGTGGGATTGTGTTTATGTTCGCTAAACGTATCATTACTGCTATGGTTGTTAACACTCACGATGACCAACGAAAACATACGTGGTTTGCATTACCATCTAACTCCATTCTGCAGTTATGCGGAGAGCTCGACGCAGTTCGGATCTTTTCATTTTGAAAGCCAGATTTTCCTAGTTAACTAAACAATTTGAAACTTCGTATACTGATAGAATGTGTCAAAAGAAAACATAATTGTAAACCAAAATGAAAACAGAAGTGTAATTTCTAAGTTTAACGTTTAATAATCCGAATTTTAACCAATGATATTCTTTCTTTCGACTTCATATCATTTACTGCCTCTCAAAATATTGTTACTGTAACGTAAACAGCTATTTTGTGACGTAGTTAACGTAAACATAAAATGTAAACATCCGCTTATCGTAACTAAACACTTTCAAACTTCGTGGAGTATATATAAAATTTGTGCAGATCCTAAATAGCTAAATTCTTTTTGAAAGTCTTAGTATATATAAAATGTGTGTTTAAATTATTTTCCATTGTTTGCATTGCTTACACACACACACACACACACACATACATACATACATACATACATACTAAAATTACATCGTTGGAGCAGTAATTTATTTATGTATTTTTTGTTATACAATTTATTTTTAAGCTGAATCCCTATCCTGCCATTAACCTCTTTCTTATAAAATAGTTGAAGAATCTGGGGTGTAGGTATTGGGCCAGTATTGGAACTTTTAACTTCTTGCTCTCTATCTTATGATCTCCGAAATTTAAGAATCTGTGTTAACTGGGCTCTTATTATTTACTCTGACTCTGCCACCACTCAATGCCAAAGACTATCAATATCAGAATCATCTTCACAACCACCATACAACATTATTACAACCTCCAATGCCACCACCACAACCATCTTCTGCAACCACAACCCCAAGATCAATACCAGCATCATATTCAAAATCACCAATTTCACCACCACTACACTCTGCAATGTCTTCAACACTACCATCCATGAGACATCCTAACATAATCAATGCTACTACTACTATCATCATCATTATCATCATCATCCACTGCCGCCGCCGCCGCCACCACCACCGCCACCACCACCACCACCGCCACCACCACCACCACCACCACTGCCATGATAACCATATCTACCACGGCTGTTTGCTTACTGCTTACCCACTCACAAAATAGCTGTCTACGTCACAGTAACACCATGCAGCTAATAATTTCTAATGAAAACAGACAATACGATTGGTTAAAATTCGCAGATTTAAACTACGTTTAAACTTATAAAATACATTTTTGTCAAAAAAACTAGTTGAAATTATTGTTTTCTTTTGACACATTCTACCAGTATACGAAGTTTCAAATTATTTAGTTAACTAGAAAAATCTGAAAAATCTAGCTTTCAAAATGAAAAGATCCCGCAGTTCTGTTTTTAATTCTTTTATTCCTTTACTTGTTTCAGTCATTTTGACTGCGGCCATGCTGAAGCACAACCTCAAAGGTTTTCTTTTTTTTAGTCAAACAAATCCTCACCAGGACTTATTTCTTAAGCCTAGTACTTATTCTATCTGTCTCTTTTGCCGAATCGCTAAGTTAGGAAGACGTAAACACAACAACACGTGTTGTCAAGAGGTGATGGGAGGACAAATGCAGACACAAAGACACACACACACACACAACGGACTTCTTTCAGTTTCCCTCTACCAAATCCACTCACAAGGTTTTGGTCAGCCCGGGGCTATTGTAGAAGACACATGACCATGGTGTCACACAGTGGGACTGAACCCGGAACTATACAGTTGGGAAGCAAGCTTCTTACGACACAGCCACGCCTGCGCCTAAACTAAATCGCTACGGGCAGAATTCGAACCTGCGCTGGTATAACTCATTGGATTTTGAGTTCAACGTCTTAATCACTCAGCCACCTTAACAGCGGTTGACAAAATTTAAATCTTTTATATCCATACGGACCGTTATTAAGAGATTTTCATTCCAATTAATCTCATAAATCTGGAAGGATTATGGACACAGCGATTCCAAGCTTGTTAGAAATATTGCAGGTTTGGTTGTGTGGTAATAGGTATGCTTCCCAACCACATGGTTCCAGGTTCAGTCCCACTGCGTAGCATCTTGGGCAAGCTTCTTCTACTATATCCCCGGGTCGACCAAACCATGTGAGCGGATTTGGCAAACGGAAAATGAAAGATTTTGTGTGTGTGTGTGCGTGCGTGTGTAGGGTATGTATAAATGTATATATGTACGTGTGTGTGTATGTATGTATTATGTATGTAGTGTTTGAGTTTGTGTTTGTAACCCAACACCACTTGACAACAGGTGTTAGATTGTTTACGTCCCCGTAACTTTGCGGCTCAGCAAAAAGAGACCGGCAGCATAAGTACCTGGCTTAAAACGAAAAAGAATAAGTACTCAGGTCCATTTGTTCGACTAAACCCTCGAAGGACGTGCCCTAACACGGCCGTAGTACTGTGAGTAAACGATAAAATATTAAAAAAAAAACACTACATGATGTGAGCTTGATCTCTTTACCTTTCTATTGATAGACCAATATCGTGTTATCAGTAAACAATTATAAAAAGGGCGGCGAGCTGGCAGAATCGTTAGCACGCCGGACGAAATGCTTGGCGGTTCTTCGCCTGTCTTTACGTTCTGAGTTCAAATTCCGCCGAGGTTGACTTTGTCTTTCATCCTTTCGAGGTCAATAAATTAAGTACTAGTTGTGTACTGATGTTGATCGAATTGACTGGCCCACTCCCTCAAAATTTCGGGCCTTGTGTCTAGAGTAGAAAAGTAAACAATTATAAAATCAATATATAAAGTAGACAAAACCAACGGGCAGGGAGAATCGTTTGCACGCCGGACAAAACGCTTAGCGGTATTTCATTCGGGTTTACGTTCTTAGTTCAAATACTGCTGAGGTCTATTTTGCCTTTCGGACTGAACCGGAAACCACGTGCTTGCAGTCCGAGTTTCTTTAGTAGACAGTCGTGCCTGCGCCTAGATTTATATATATATATATATATATATATATATATATATATATAATATATACGAGCAAAACGCCTCCCGTCCAATGGACGGTGCTCAGTTGTCAAACATTTAAACCAAATTTTCTCAAAACAACTTGTCCAACCGTCCCATAGACCTCCCCTTTGAGAAATATTGATTTAATCTAAATTTGAGACATAGCAAAAGAAGAAATAAAGATAGACTTCTTTTTTCTATTCTATTCCAAGAAAAACGATTTTACAAATGCACGTTCCCACGGCTTTATCGATTACATTCTCACCTGGAATCGATTTTTGTAATTTTTTCAAGACTTATACACGCCCTGATACCGTCGGTATCTACATATCAAATATGAGCGCAATCGAATGGAGGATGCCAGAGATCCTAGAAGACACACAGACAGACAGACAGAACGGATTTTATATAATATATATATATATATATATTTTTTTTTTTTTTCGCTAGATGGGGAAGCAGTTCCTATGACTCTTCACGAGGTTTCCAAAACACACAAACATAAACACTGGCATAACTAAATACACACACACACACTCTCACACACACCCAAACAAATACACACACAAACACACACAAACACACACACACACTCTCTCTCACACACACAAACATGCACACATACATCCACACACACAAACTCATACACACACACACAAAACTACACACACACACATCGTCTGCCCGTCTCAACTCTTTGTCATTCTCTGTAAGAATGGCTACGAATTACACATTGCAAAATTTTCGAGTGAAGATGTCATTTTTAATTAAAAGCACAGATGAAGAACGACAGGCAGGTAGAATGGCGTGTGTGTGTGTGTGTGTGCATGTGCGTGTGCGTGTGCGTGTGTGCGTGTGTGTGTGTGTGTGCGTGTGTGTGTGTGTGTGTGCGTGTGTGTGTGTGTGTGCGCGCGTGTATGTGTGTGCGTGTGTGTGTGTGTGTGTGTTAGAAGAACTGCGATGATGAGGTGGAATTGATAAATAAGTATGAAGACTAGAAGACTGTTAATGAAGACTCGGAGTGACATGATTCCGAAAGACCAAAACTTGAGACAGGCTGTGCTGTCGTTGAGTTTAATATAAACGGAATAAGAAAGACATTTAAAAGCCGAAAAAGATATAAGGTAGCGCATTTCTCTATATCTGGAGTAGGTTTCAGTAGTAGTTGTAGTAGTAGCAGCAGCAGCAGCAGCAGCAGCAGTAGTAGTAGTAGTAGTAGTAGTAGTAGTAGTAGTAGCTGTAGCAGTAGTAGTAGTAGCAGCAGCAGTAGTAGTAGTAGTAGCAGCAGTAGTAGTAGTAGTAGTAGTAGTAGTAGTAGTCGATTAGACAACGAAGAAAAAGGAAAAGGATAAAAAAAAAGTGAAGAAAGGAAAGTGAAGAATCAGACGACAACGACGACGACGATGATGGCGGTGATGATGACGATGACAATAATGATGATGCTGCTGATACTGTTGATGATGATGATGATGATGTGATGGTGTGGATGGTGTTTGTGATAGAGTGTAGAAGCAATAAGAGTACGGTGATAGTACTGATCGCAGCCTGGTAGTTTGGTGATGTGGCGGTGATAGTTCCAGGATTATATGAGGCTTAATGTTCGTTTATTGTACGAGGAAATCAGCACAAATAGCATACTTATGAACTTCAGGAACTCGCTTTGTAACAACGAGATTCCGGGTTCAGTCCCACAAAGTGAAACCTTGGGCAAGTGTTTTCTACTAGAGCGTCTAGCCGATGCCGATTAATGCTCCATCAGTGAATTTAGTTGACAAAAATATATGTCTATTAGTAACTATTTGGACTTTGGGTATATGTCTATTAGTATGCCGATTAAAGCACGTTTGCTGTTTGGGCTACCTGATGTCAACAACAGTTACGGTGTAGTTTTCACTGAAACTAGATCAGGAATACCGCAATGTTCGTTTAATTTATCTTTTTACACCATACACCTGAGGTGACACAGACTATACTGATTGATGCAACATTAGATGCACATTAACCGTGAGGGGCAGCTGCGGGATGGGTTGAAACGGTCGTCGTGTCGAATAAAGATTCGTACCAAATCTATTTTCTGTTTTCCTCATCATTTATATTTGTGTGTGTGCATGTGAATGTGTGTATGTGTGTATGTGTACCTTATATCTTGGGCGAGTTAACTTGGAATTCTTTAATGACAATATAAACATCAAATAATTAAGGTATGTATGGCCGTATGAATAAGTAACTGAGAACCCATTGTTGAGTAATTATTACATCAGTGGATCTCCAAGCTAGAGAACATTTGTAGACTGGATTTTACTTGTTCCGCTCCTTCAATTTAGATTTTTAACCACTCAAGTTGTTAACCGTGAGCTATAAAAACAATCTTTTTCAACTTATCGAACGTCGATATAGAAAAAACATACGTTTGCCAATAAATCATTACTGAACGTTGTTTTTATACCTGCCATGGACTGTTAGAAGCTTACAACCTTCCTACACTTACATCCTTGGATCTTATAATTACACACACACACACACAGAAGTTCTGGCTGTGTAGTATAGAATTTGCTGCGTGGTATCTTCGGCAAGTGTCTTCAATTATAGCCTTCGGCCGACAAAGGACTTGTGAGTAAATTTCGTAGAAGATTATTCTGCGTGTGTGTGTGTGTAGTCAATTCAAATAACCAAACAATTCTATTAACGGATAAAAAACGAAGAAGAAGAAGAAATAAGGGAAGCAACGAACGCGAGGATGTGCTTGACGCTCGACATATTAGCTTGATGCTCGGTGAAAGGAGGGTGTTTAATGTTTCGAGCAGAGATCTTCGTCGGAAAGGAGAAAGGAAAAAATCCAAAGAAGGAGAAGAAATCGCCACCGGGCCACGTTTATATGTGTGCGCGCGCGTATACATGTGCAGACGTATGATTGTGTTTGTTTCTGCCATCACACTTACCCCGAATTGGCAAGCATTGTTGGTTTGTTTACGTCTTCATAACTTAGCATTTCAGCAAAAGAGACTCATAGAATAAATATACGGCTTAAAAATAAGTACTGGGACTAACTTCTTTGGTTATAACTCCTCAAGGCAGTACCCCAGCATGGCTGGGGTTCAACGACTGAAGCAAGTAAATCGATTATATCGACCCCAGTGCGTAACTGGTACTTAATTTATAGACCCCGAAAGGATGAAAGGGAAAGTCGACCTCTCGGCGGAATTTGAACTCAGAACGTAGCGGCAGACGAAATACCGCTAAGCATTTCATCCGGCGTGCTAACGTTTCTGCCAGCTCGCCGCCTTTCGCATATATATATATATATATATATCACTAAATCCTATGTCTTTGAGAGTGGGTGTATTATACAAGAGAAACACTGGAAGCATGTTCCTATCACGTTTCTGAGCAGTCATTTTTGTCTAGCAGAATGAGATCAGCCTCTAGCAATCGACTCAAACGTCAAACCACTCACACATCGTACGTATATATATATATATAATATCACACGCACACGCATGCACGCACACAGACACTTATACATGCATACATATATATGTTTGCGTCTGTGTATTTAGTTATATGTTAATACTTGTACATAATTTATGTTTAAATCTTTAAGCAATGTCTGTCTGTGATATTCCGTGTGCCTCGACATATATGTGTGTGTGTATGTGTGTATAAGCATAAGGATATATATATATATATATATATATGTGCGTGGGTGTGTGCGTGTGTATGTATATATACACACTCATATATGGATGGATAGAAAGATAGCTAAATAGATAGATAGATAGATAGATAGATAGATAGATAGATAGATAGATAGATAGATAGATAGATAGATAGATATAGAATAGGCAGGGTTTGGGCCATTGATGATCTAAACTAATAGGCACGCTCAAGGCCAGCCCAAGGTACGCGCAACTCGGGCAGTTACCCTAGGGCCGGCCCTGGTTACTCTGTGAGAGTCCAAGTTCACAGCGGGGATAGAGCTGGGGATTTGTAGCTCACTTCCGAGTCAGTGGGTATAGATTAAAGGAAAAGGAAAAACAAAACCAAGACAGGACAAGCTTATCAGATGATATATATATATATATATATATATATATAAATGAAAGAATGGAGTCGAACGAAGATGTTAACAAAATTCCTTTACTCTCGACTATGTTTCTACCCTGGACAGGTCGCTTGTAACCGTGTTTCTGACGTGAATTTGCTACCCAGGTTTCGATCAAACGAATTTTCCATGCTGACGATAAACATAGGATAATTCATTCACCTATATATATATATATATATATATATATATATATATATATATAATATATATATATATATATATTATATATATGTAAGGGGAGAGACGGCCAAGGAATAAAAGAACGAATGCATCAGTCAATGGAAAGAAAACGCAGAATATGAAGAACTGATATTAGTGAGAATGCCAGAAGACAAATGGAATATGAATTACAGATAAGGTATGGCTGTGTGGTAAGAAATTTGCTTTTCGACCACACGGTTCTGGGTTCAGTCCCACTGCGTGGCACTTTGGGCAAGTGTCTCATACCATAGCCTCGGCCCGACCAAAGCCTCCTGAATGGATTTGGTAGACGAAACGCATATACATGTGTGCGTGTGAGTGTGTTCCCCGTCTCCGATTGGCAACCGGTGCTGGTGCGCTTATGTCCTCGGAACTTAGCAGTTTAGTCAAAATGACCGTTAGAATAAGTACCAGGCTTTAAGAATATAATTACTGGGGTCGATTCGTCAGACTAAAATTCTGCAAGGTAGTGCTCCAGCATGACTGCAGTCTAATTGAGTGTAATAAGTAATAATACATACATACACACATATGTATGTATGTATGTATGTATGTATGTATGTATATATATAATCAAAATAAGCAACAAGGATATACAGAGGTAATGCAGTAGGATCGTTTCATGGAACTACATTTAATTGAACAATGCA
>NW_021834749.1:5000-7500 GCF_006345805.1 Octopus sinensis
TAATCGCGTCTGGAAACACTTGAATCCTTTGAGAAGTTAGAAAATATTCGTTTTATATAGTAGATAAAAACCGGTGTTGTTGAAGAAAATATATTAAAGTGTTTCTCTCCAAAGTACGACTTTGGAAACATCACAAATTATATTGGACAGAACGCAGTCACAACAAAGAGGTCAAGGAGACACCTACTAAAGAATAAAGCAAAAAAAAAAAAAGAAAAGAAAAGAGAAAACTTTTGGAAGCCCGTTTTTATTATTTTTTAAAAACTAAACTAGACAGAACATGGAGTGTTTGGTTAATAATGATAATGTGGTTGATTCAACTCCTGGAGGGAGCGGCGTTTGTACAAAGCACTTTGTTACAAGTTGCTCCAGTTATTCACACAGACGCACATATATATATGTATATATGTATGTATGTATGTATGTATGTATGTATGTATGTATGTATGTATGTATAAACTTTAGGCTATTTCTGTTGCTTTTCAATAAAGTGTATATGTGTATGTGTATGTGTATATATATATATATATATATGCACACAAATGTTTGGGCTTGGTACGAAGCAGTAGGACTGAACCCAGAACAGCATGGTCACAATGCGAGCTTCTACGTACACCGCCATGCCTGTGCCACAGAGCAAAGTTTAATGTCCATTTGTATACCGATATTTTCAAACAGAAAATTAACCCCACGAAGACAGGGTCCTTATGACTGGAATACTTCAGTGTCTGATCTGGATCGACGTGGAGACTAAAATTAAAAATAGGCCGACCCCAAGATAATATATACCGTTATCAATTGTATTCACCTCCTCCAACTCTAAATAAGAGGGTATAAAAGCAGAGAAGAGCGCGGTGACGCCATCACAGCGTTCTTCTCTGTGACGTCATCACCGTGTTTGTGGCGTCATCACCGCGCGGAGATGACGTCACTAACTCTTACTCACCATTGCTGATTCGGGAAACAGTTGATATAATTCAGAGAATTCTTTCTCGACAGTACGCATGTATGTGTGTGTGTGTGTGTATTACACTCACACATAAACCAGTCGGTGGTGAAAATTTCTGGTTTTAAGGTTGTTGCGAAAAACCTGGGTGGAGGCCCAACCTTCCGAGTCCTTTTACAAGGCTTAGGAAAACTGACGGACCGCTGCATTAGGTGTGTGAATCTGAGAGGGGAAATGCTGAATAAAATCATAATTAACTCATTCTCATCTATTTTCTTTTATACAAAGCCAGGAATATATATATAATATATATATATATAAAATAACTATAAGAGAGTGGTCACTATATGCTCACTCTGCCACCAGTTAATCAAAAGGTTTCAACCACAAGATACATGTTTCCCATGAAAGTCAGTACGATTTTTAGCTCACACGGACAGGGCAAATAAAAAATAACAAAAAACAGATTATTTTGGGACCTTGTTTTTCGCTATTATGATTAATGTAATTTTACTTACAAAAAATCCACTTGTAGCTCGTCAGCCAAACTATCTGGATGAAATCCACTCAATCACAACGCCAGATTTACCATAACGATTTCTTAATGCAGTTATTTGTTTTCCGTGAAAGTTTGGCGCGCTGTTGTTGGGGCATTTGAATTAAACGTCGGATGTAATCAATTGAACCCACACGCGTATTTTCGTTATGGTAAAATCTGGCGTGTGATTGAGTGGATTTCATCCAGATAGTTTTGGCTGACGAGCTACAAGTGGGATTTTTTTTGTAAGTAAATTACATTTAATTCATTAATAGCGAAACATTGTCCAAAATATCTGTATTTTGTTATTTTTTATTTTGCCCTGTCCGTGTGAGCTACAATCGTACTGACTTTCATGGGAAACATGTATCTTTGTGGTTGAAACCTTTTGGTTAACTGGTGCTAGAGTGAGCCTTAGTGACCACTCTCTTATATTTATTTTGTTAAAATATTAATATAATTATAAAATATTATAATAATCCAGGTTTCCGGAGCACTAGGCACTTGGTGTTGATAGAATATACTATTAAATTAGTATCTAATTCTCTCACCCTTATTAATTATATATATATATATTATTATATATACGCCATGATAGATCGCTGGCCAGTACACATTCTTTATTTGCTCTCCTTGCTTCTATCTGTGTTCCTTTCTGTAGAAGAGCGTAGGCTCGAAACGTTAAAGACTTTTTCAATTCCCGAGAGTTATACTAATACATCTGTTTGCTGTCTACACCACCTGTCTTCGACCTTTGTTCTTTTTTGTAAATTCTCCCTATATATATATATATATATATATATATATATATATATATGTATGTATATATATGTATGTACGCATATATGTATGTATATATGTCTGTATGTATATATGTATGTATGTATATGTATGTATGTATGTATGTATGTATGCACGTATGTCTGTATGTATATATACATATATATGCATATATATGGATATATATATATGTATGTATATATATATATATGTATATATATATATATATATATATA
>NW_021834749.1:12500-26267 GCF_006345805.1 Octopus sinensis
GGCGATTTGATAAACGAATATTAACCTATTATTAAACAAATGAAAAATGCTAAATACGGAACTAATGCTTAGGCATTCCAGTGAGGGAAGAAAATCTTTATTTGCTGAAGAAATGAGTTTGCGAATGAACAGAAGAGTGGTCTATAAAGGGAGGTAATTGACTGTATAACTATTGGGATGTATTTGAGAGTAGGGATTTGCGTCGGAGCCAAAGAGCAACGTTTTTGGAGAAGCGATGGATTGGGTTAAATACATTTATGCTGTTAACTAGCTGACTATGTACGGATTGGAACCCTCTGGCCCTGCGGCATCACAAGGAAGGCACGTAACATCTGCTACACAACGTCTATAACCATACTGCAAGTTGTGTGTGTGTGAGTACACGCACACACTGATATATATATATATATATAATTTCAACAATTGAGGGTAAAATTAATTAATTATTAATCAATTTCACCAAGTATTCAGTATGTAAAGGGACCATTTTAGGCGAATTCAAAATATTACATTATATATAAGGGCTTAGTAAAATAAAATACTTTGCCACATACTGAACTCATTAGAAATAGCAGCTAAAGAAATTTCTTCAGCACTTATGATTTTAATGTTTTTTCCCCCATACCTTTGTGAGTTTTGTTTAGGCAAGCACTATCTGAGAGAGATCTTTCTTTAAGTATTAGAAATAGCTGAAGAAATTTCTTTAGCTGCTATTTCTAATGAGTTCAGTATGTGGCAAAGTAAGTTTTATTTTACTAAGCCCTTATATATATATATATATATATATATATATATATGGCATGAATGTATGGTATATATATATATGTGTGTGTGTTTATATGCATATATATATATGTATATATACACACATAGATACACATAGATAGATACACATACAGACACACACAAACACACACGCACACACAAACACTCACACACACACACAAACACACACACACACACATATATATGCCACTGATCGGTAGTATAGGGGTAAGTATCTCAGACTGTCACGCGGTAGAACGGGGTTCGATTCCCGAATGGGGAGGCTAATACCTTTTCTGGTGGCGCTCCACGATGGCCGCAACCTTAGACTGAATCATATTTCCGGGTTCAGTCCCACTGCGTGGCACCTTGGGCAAGTGTCTCCTGCTACAACCTTGGATCGACCAAAGCTTTGCGACTCGATTCGGTAGACGGAAACTGAAAGAAGCTCGTCGTATATCTATGTCTATATATGTATGTCTGTGTGTGGCTGTGTTTAATGACCGATGCTGGTGTGTTTATGTCCCAGTAACTTAGACGTTCGGCAAAAGAGACCGCTACAATAAGTACAAATAATAAGACCTAGGGTCGATTTGTTCGACTAAAAGCAGTGCTCCAGCATGGCCGCAGTCAAATGACTGAAACAAGTAAAAGAAATATACGTATATGTATATAGGTATACACACACACACATATATATATATGTATATATATATATATACATACATACATATATATATATATATATGTGTGTATATATATATACATATATATAATATACAATACATACATATATATATACACACACACACACACAACATAGAACGTACGACTTTGAGTTGAAAATATTAACCAGATCGATTGAATAAATGTAAATGTGGAGATCGAAGCTGGAGAAAGTTGTTCTGTGCTGTTTTACCCATTACTTGTTTCAGTTATTTGTACTTATTCCATCGGTCTCTTTTGCCGAACCGCTAGGTTACGGGGACGTAAACACACCAGCATCGGTTGTCAAGCGATGTTGGTGGGACAAACACAGACACACAAACATACACACACACACACAAACATACACACACACACACATATATAAATGTGTGTGTGTATATATATGTATACACACACACATATATATATATATATATATACGACGAGCTTCTTTCAGTTTCCGTCTACCAAATCCACTCACAAGGCATTGGTCGGCCCAAGGCTATAGTAGAAAACACATGCCGAAGATGTCACGCAGTGGGACCGAACCCGGAACCATGTGGTTCGTAAGCAAGCTACTTACCACACAGCCACTCCTAAGCCTCTGTAAATTTGTTATTCAAAACGAAGGGAGAATAAGTTTCCGGGTGAATGGGTCTACATATCCGTTATACCCTTGTAGATGAGAAACAACATAAGAAAATTAGGGTACCCGTCTATGGGACCCTTGGGGATCTCTTTTATCTAGGTTCCGTGAGATCCTGAAATGCCTCCAATGTGGTTCTATTTCCTATCATTTGGAGACGACTTTTGCTGTTTTTCTTAAACTGCAATTTACAGTTTCCCGTAAATGTTTTTTGTATTACATACAGCCATCATTTATTCTGTCGTGTTTTGGGTTTTGTTTGCCATGATTTGGGGGCATCTTGGACAGTAATGAGAACATAGATGTGGAACAAAGGCCTGAAATATATATGCAGTGATCAATAACTAGAGAATTCTAGAGGGACTTATACCAAACTTTGGCACTGAATGAGACACAAACGCCAGAACGCAGTGTCACCACATAGTGCCAAATATCCCAAACATCGTCCAAGTTGTGGGAAGTTTCGAAGGAACCACAGGTTGGGTTTCGAAGGACCTAATACTGCCGAGGCAGGAAACGCAGATTAGAGCAGCAACATCAAACTTCCTCATTCACCAAATTCCACATGACAGGCGAGGTTCAAAGTAATGAACGTGCAGTGAAACTAACAGTGGTGCTCCAACGTGGCCGCAGGTTAAGGGCTGAAACTAGTAAAAAAGTACAAGATTAATTAACAGTAACTATTAATATCATTTTACAATTGCTGTTGTTGTTGTTGTTGTTGCTTGTGTTCTTACCGTAATTAAAATTCTTTGGAACATACATACATCCACACACAGAGACATGCATGCACACTCAGAGAATACGTGCACATATATATATTATATATATATATATATATATGTATATAAATGTGTATGTATGTGTGTGTGCGTTTGTGTGTGCATTTATGTGTATGTATGTTTTGTGTGTGTGTGTGTGTGTGTGTTTATGTGTGTGTCTGTGTTTATATGTTTGTATATGTGTATACGACGGGCTTCTTTCAGTTTCCGTCTACCAAATCCACTCACAAGGCTTTGATCGGCCCGAGGCTATAGAGAGAAGATACTTGCCCAAGGTGTCACGCTGTGAAACTGAACCCGGAACACGTGGTTTGGAAGCATGCTGCTTACCACACGACACTCTTGCACCTAGTCTATTTATATATATATATGCATATATATATATACAAATATATATATATATATATATATTATATATATATATATATATATATATATATATCTACCACACACATATATATATATACATACATTAATAATCAATATAGGGTAGCAAAAAATTCGTATTTATATATGTATATATATATATGCTGTATATATATGTATGTATGTATATTCAAATATGAATTAGAAGCAGCTGGAGGTAAATAAACGAAATCGAACCCACACACAGAAAGTATGTGTGTTGTTAGCTCGTGGGTCGTTTGCGACTTTTAGGCGTAAGAGAATTCATTCTCTATGCATCAGGTGTACAAACACCAGGCGCATATAATATACATACACACACACACACGCACACCATAAATAGTTAAACAGGACGTTAAGGCAAGGCAAACATCTCAAGTCGTATACATTATTATTATTGGTAATAATACAAAGTCTTACAGCTGTTTCTGGGGTATCCCCGTGTATGGCTTATTCCGTCATCAGAGACAAATTGGGGGGAAATATGGAAAATGGGAATGGTATATATTAATAAGATGACGACATAGAGGAAGGGAGTAAAAGAATAAGGAGATGGAAAGGAAGAAGGAAAAAAAGGAGCATAAAAGTACATTGTTCAACTTTCCAAAGTTATAGAAACCAGAGCATGAGTCCTTACTTATACTCCCAAATTTCTTTGCCGTTTCCCTCCTTCGGGAATCTCTAACATACGAACACTCTTTATTGTGTACGCACTCACACACATACCCTAATTTTGTACCCTTTCTGTATCTTTCTCTCTCTCTCTCCATCTGTCTCTCTCTTCCCTCTATCTATCTATCTATCTCACGCTCTCGCATTTACACACACTCTCACAAGAACGCACACACACGCACACACACTTTCGCTTTTTCTCTCCCTCCATCTTTACACCCCTATCTCTTTCCGTGTATCCGTTTCTAGTCCTCTCTCTCTCTCCCCTCTCTCCCACTTCCCCCTCTGAATCTCTGTATCTATCTATCTATCTTATGCTCTCACATTTACAAACTCTCTTTCTCTGTATCCATCTCTATCTCCTCTTTCTCCCCCTCTCTCCCTCTCCCCTCTCTCTCTCTCTCTCTCCCTTTCTCTCTCTCTCCCCCAACATAATCGAATATTTCCTGACGGCCACAGATACAGAATTCTTGACAAAACACAAAAAGAAAAAAAAACCAAAAACATCACCATCACCACCACCAATCCACCACCACCACGATCCCCACTGCCATCACCACCACCACCACCAATCCACCACCACCACGATCACCACTGCCATCACCACCACCACCACCAATCCACCACCACCATGATCCCCACTGCCATCACCACCACCACCACCAATCCACCACCACCACGATCACCACTGCCATCACCACCACCACCACCAATCCACCACCACCACGATCCCCACTGCCATCACCACCACCACCACCACCATCCACCACCCACCACGATCCCCACTGCCATCACCACCACCACCACCAATCCACCACCACCACGATCACCACTGCCATCACCCCACCACCACCAATCCACCACCCACGATCACCACTGCCATCACCACCACCACCACCAATCCACCACCACCATGATCCCCACTGCCATCACCACCACCACACCAATCCACCACCACCACGATCACCACTGCCATCACCACCACCACCACCAATCCACCACCACCACGATCCCCACTGCCATCACCCCACCACCACCAATCCACCACCACCACGATCACCACTGCCATCACCACCACCCACCACCAATCCACACCACCACGATCACCACTGCCATCACCACCACCACCACCAATCCACCACCACCACGATCCCCACTGCCATCACCACCACCACCCACCACCAATCCACCAACACCACGATCAACCACTGCCATCACCAACCACCACCAATCCACCACCACCACGATCACCACTGCCATCACCACCACCACCACCCATCACCACCACCACGATCACCATGCCATCACCACCACCACCACCAATCCCCACCACCACGATCCCCACTGCCATCACCACCCACCACCAATCCACCACCACCACGATCACCACTGCCATCACCACCACCACCACCAATCCACCACCACCACGATCACCACTGCCATCACCACCACCACCACCAATCCACCACCACCACGACCCACTGCCATCACACCACCACCACCAATCCACCAACACCACGATCACCACTGCCATCACCACCACCAATCACACCACCACCACGATCCCCACTGCCATCACCACCACCACCACCAATCCACCACCACCACGATCACCACTGCCATCACCACCACCACCACCACCAATCCACCACCACCACGATCCCCACTGCCATCACCACCACCACCACCAATCCACCAACACCACGATCACCACTGCATCACCACCACCAACCAATCCACCACCACCACGATCCCCACTGCCATCACCCACCACCACCACCAATCCACCACCACCACGATCACCACTGCCATCACCACCCACCACCAAACCATCCACAACCAAACGATCCCCACTGCCATCACCACCACCACCACCAATCCACCACCACCACGATCACCACTGCCATCACCAACCACCACCACAATCCACCACCACCACGATCCCCACTGCCATCACCACCACCCCACCACCACCAACCACCAACACCACGATCACCACTGCATCACCACCACCACCACCAATCCACCACCACCACGATCCCCACTGCCATCAACCACCACCACCACCCAATCCACCACCACCACGATCCCCACTGCCATCCCACCACCACCACCAATCCACCACCACCACGATCACCACTCTGCCATCACCACCACCACCACCAATCCCACCACCACCACGATCCCCACTGCCATCACCACCACCACACCCAATCACCACCACCACGCTCCCCACTGCATCTCACCACCACCACCACCAATCCACCACCCCACGATCCCCACTGCCATCACCACCACCACCACAATCCACCACCACCACGATCACCACTGGCCACCACCACCAACCACCAATCCACCACCACCACGATCACCACTGCCATCACCACCACCACCACCAATCACCACCACCACGATCCCCACTGCCATCACCACCACCACCACCAACCACACCACCACGATCACCACTGCCATCACCACCACCACACACCAATCCACCACCACCACGATCCCCACTGCCATCACCACCACAACCACCAATCCACCACCACCACGATCACCACTGCCATCACCACCACCACCACCAATCCACCACCACCACGATCACCACTGCCTCACCACCACCACCACCAATCCACCACCACCACGATCACCACTGCCATCACCACCACCAATCCACCACCACCACGACGATCCCCACTGCCATCACCACCACCACCACCCCCCCATCCACCAACACTACGATCACACTGCCATCCACCACCACACACCACCAATCACCAACACCACGATCCCCACTGCCATCACCACCACCACCACCAATCCCACCACCACACGATCCCCACTGCCATCACCACCACCACCACCAATCCACCACCACCACGATCCCCACTGCCATCACCACCACCACCACAATCCACCACCACCACGATCCCCACTGCCATCACCACCACCACACCAATTCCCACACCACCACGATCACCACTGGCCATCACCACCACCACCACCAATCCACCACACACGATCACCACTGCCATCACCACCACCACCACCAATCCACCACCCACCATGCCCCACTGCCATCACCACCACCACCAATCCACCACCACCACCAATCCACCACCACCACGATCACCACTGCCATCACCACCACCACCACCAATCCACCACCACCACGATCCCCACTGCCATCACCACCACCACCACCAATCCACCACCACCACGATCACCACTGCCATCACCACCACCACCACCAATCCACCACCACCACGATCACCACTGCCATCACCACCACCACCACCAATCCACCACCACCACGATCACCACTGCCATCACCACCACCACCACCAATCCACCACCACCACGATCCCCACTGCCATCACCACCACCACCACCAATCCACCACCACCACGATCACCACTGCCATCACCACCACCACCACCAATCCACCACCACCACGATCACCATCTGCCATCACCACCACCACCACCAATCCACCACCACACGATAACCACGCTACCACCAAACCACACCAATCCACCACCACCACGATCCCCACTCCATCACCACCACACCACCAATCCACCACCACCACGATCACCACTGCCATCACCACCACCACCACCAATCCACCACCACCACGATCACCACTGCCATCACCACCACCACCACCAATCCACCACCACCACGATCCCCACTGCCATCACCACCACCACCACCAATCCACCAACACCACGATCACCACTGCCATCACCACCACCAATCCACCACCACCACGATCCCCACTGCCATCACCACCACCACCACCAATCCACCACCACCACGATCACCACTGCCATCACCACCACCACCACCAATCCACCACCACCACGATCCCCACTGCCATCACCACCACCACCACCAATCCACCAACACCACGATCACCACTGCCATCACCACCACCAATCCACCACCACCACGATCCCCACTTGCCATCACCACCACCACCACCCAATCCACCACCACCACGATCACCACTGCCATCACCACCCCACCACCAATCCACCACAACACGATCCCACTGCCATCACCACCACCACCACCAATCCACCACCACCACGATCACCACTGCCATCACCAACCACCACACCAATCCCACCACCACCACGATCCCACTGCCATCACCACCACCACCACCAATCCACCAACACCACGATCACCACTGCCATCACCACCACCAATCCACCACCACCACGATCACCACGGCCATCACCACCACCCACCACCAACCACCAACACCACGATCCCCACTGCCATCCACCACCACCACCACCAATCCACCACCACCACGATCACCATGCCATCACCACCACCACCACCAATCCACCAACACCACGATCCCCACTGCCATCACCACCACCACCACCAATCCACCAACACCACGATCCCCACTGCCATCACCACCACCACCACCAATCCACCACCACCACGATCACCACTGCCATCACCACCACCACCACCAATCCACCAACACCACGATCACCACTGCCATCACCACCACCACCACCAATCCACCAACACCACGATCCCCACTGCCATCACCACCACCACCACCAATCCACCACCACCACGATCACCACTGCCATCACCACCACCACCACCAATCCACCAACACCACGATCACCACTGCACTCACCAACACCACCACCAATCCACCACCACCACGATCACCACTGCCATCACCACCACCACCACCAATCCACCCACTACGTCACCACTGCCATCACCACCACCACCACCAATCCACCACCACCACGATCACCACTGCCATCACCACCACCACCCCAATCCTCCACACCACGATCACCACTGCCATCACCACCACCACCACCATCACACCACCACCACGATCACACTGCCATCACCACCACCACCACCATCCACCAACACCACGATCACCACTGCCATCACCACCACCACCACCAATCCACCAACACCACGATCACCACTGCCCTCACCACCACCACCACCATCCACCACCACCACGATCACCATGCTGCCATCACCACCACCACACCAATCCACCAACACCACGATCCCCACTGCCATTCACCACCCCACCACCAATCCACCACCACCACAGATCACCACTGCCATCACCACCACCACCACCAATCCACCACCCACCACGATCCCCACTGCCATCCCACCACCACCACCAATCCACCAACACCACGATCACCAATGCATCACCACCACACAATCCACCACCACCACGATCACCACTGCCATCACAACCACCACCACCAATCCACCACCACCACGATCCCCACTGCCATCACCACCACCACCACCAATCCAAACCCCACCACGATCACCACTGCCATCACCACCACCACCACAATCCACCAACACCACGATCCCCACTGCCATCACCACCACCACACCAATCCACCAACACCACGATCCCCACTGCCATCACCACCACCCACCACCAATCCACCACCACCACGATCACCACTGCCATCACCACCACCACCACCAATCCACCAACACCACGATTCCACTTGCCATCACCACCACCACCACCAATCCACCACAAACCACGATCACCACTGCCATCACCACCACCACCACCAATCCACCAACACTACGATCAACCACTGCCATCACCACACACCACCCATCCACCAACACCACGATCCCCACTGCCAACACCACCACCACCACCAATCCACCAACACCACGATCCCCAATGCCATCACCACCACCACCACCAATCCACCACCACCACGATCCCCACTGCCATCACCACCACCAACCACCAATCCACCAACACACGATCCCCACTGCCATCACCACCCACCACCACAATCCACCACCACACGATCACCACTGCCATCACCACCACCACCACCAATCCACCAACACCACGATCACCACTGCCATCACCACCACCACCACCAATCCACCACCACCACGATCACCACTGCCATCACCACCACCACCACCAATCCACCAACACTACGATCACCACTGCCATCACCACACCCCACCAATCCACCACCACCACATCACCACTGCCATCACCACCACCACCACCAATCCACCACCACCACGATCACCACTGCCATCACCACCACCACCACCAATCCACCACCACCACGATCACCACTGCCATCACCACCACCACCACCAATCCACAAACACCACCTTCCACGATCACCACGGCCACCAAACCACCACCACACCAATCCACCAACACCACGATCACCACTGCCATCACCACCACCACCACCAATCCACCACCACCACGATCACACTGCCATCACCACCACCACCACCAATCCACCCACCACCACGATCACCACTGCCATCACCACCACACCACCAATCCACCAAACCACGATCCACCCACTGCCATCCACACCACCACCAATCACCACCACCACGATCACCACTGCCATCACCACCACCACCACAATCCACCAACACCACGATCCCACTGCCATCACCACCACCACCCACCAATCACCAACACCACCCCCGCTCCCCACTGCCATCACCACCACCACCACCAATCCACCACCACCACGATCCCCACTGCCCACCACCACCACAACCAATCCACAAACACCACGATCCCCAATGCCATCACCACCACACCACCACCAATCCACCACCACCACGATCACCACTGCCATCACAACACCACCACCAATCCACCACACACCACGATCACCACTGCCATCACCACCACCACCACCAACCACACCACCACCACCACGATCACCACTGCCATCACCACCACCAACCACCAATCCACCAACACTACGATCACCACTGCCATCCACCACCACACCACCAATCCACCACCACCACGATCACCACTGCCATCACCACACCACCACCAATCCTCCACCACCACGATCACCACTGCCCATCACCACCACCACCACCAATCCACCACCACCACGATCACCACTGCCATCACCACCACCACCACCAATCCACCAACACCACGATCACCACTTGCCATCAACACCACCACCACCAATCCACCAACACCACGATCACCATGCATCACCAAACCCACCACCACCAATCCACCACCACCACGATCACCACTGCCATCACCACCACCACCACCAATCACCAACACCACGATCCCACTGCCATCACCACCACCCACCACCAATCCACCACCACCACGATCACCACTGCCTCACACACACACCACCAATCCACCAACACCACGATCCCCACTGCCATCACCACCACCACCAACAACAACACCAACCACAAGAACAATCATAAGAAACATGAAAAATGTTTGCTTTTATCTCTGATTCCAAAATCTTTGATACCTATGTTTTACTAAGGTTTACTCATCCTTCTATTCTCGGTGTTTCCTTTTGTAATCTTTCGGAACCATCTAAAAATACACTTGATGCGTAAATACGATCCTTTTGTACTTATGTTTCTGTGTATTTAGATATGTATGCGGATATGTAAGGGTGTGAATATGTGTGCGTTTGTATTTGTGTATGCGTAAGTCGGGGAGTGATGGACCTCCTAGTTCCCGTCAGAACATCTATCTGTGAAGACGATACTCTAATGTAAAACCAGAATGTCGTCCAGCTTCCGGTCATCGCAACAGGCATTCGTGGATCACCGGAAGTGTATTTGTTTTATCTAAAATGTGAGTGCAGCACTGCGCACGCGTCATATGCTATGATCCATTTCACATGCAAGAATTTTGTTTTGTGGTGTTTTTTGAAGATTTTAGATTTTTTTTTCTTTCTGAAAGATGTTAGACATTTACTAGATACTAGAAAAATAACCAGAGCTTTTCGAACGAAATTCTCTGACCCTTTCCTCCAGAAATTCAGAAAGTTAGTGATTTACTTAGTGGCCTCGTCCAGCCAATATCAAGACCAATGTCTTTAATCATCACCCTGCCGTCATGTCGTTTAATTTATTGTGACCGTAAACTATTGCCCGGTCTGCTTTTCCGGCCCATTATGAAACAAGCATACGCTCTCATGGTACCCAACTTCGTCAATGTAGGAGACATCTGTCCACAAATCGCCTAAAGCTACATTCAGTTGTTCCTGTCAGAACCTGAGTTTCTTCTACTTGTGTTCTTTAAAGATGTATAGCAATGTGAACTTCCATTTTACTCACCCTCGGCTAAAGAACACAGGCAAGGAAGTAGAAGGGAGTACTGAAGACCCCCTGGATTTGAGTAAAAAATACAGAAGGATCGGGTTATCATGACTTTATTCAATATCCCCATCCTCCAGATACACACACTTATTGCAACGGTCCTTCAGTTTTCGTGTGTGTATACACACATAATAAACATGTGTGTATATTCTAAATATTCCAACCTTATTCTTATCGTTCTTTGTACACCCTGAGGGTTTTCCATATTAGATATTTAAAATGCAAATTTATATATTTATGTATGGTTTGTAATTTTAATTTTGTTTGTGAAATTAAACAGTTGTAGGTGAATATGTTGATTAATTAACTAATTAATTAATTAATTTGTATCCATTAGATCTCTCTGTTTTCTAACTCGATAAAAATGCTTGATATTTTACGAGGTTTTATATAATATATTCATTGAAGAAATATCTCTTCAAAATATTAAACGAGTGTATCTTGGATCGAATATCCCTATGGGTTTTAAATAACCTCATTGTGACTATATATATATATATATATATATATAATATATATTATATATAAATTTAACAATTAAGGATAAAATCTTAATAAGAAATCTTAACAAGAAATTATCAGGTAGTTAGCGTGAAAAACCTCATAAGAGAAAAAATCTGAAAATTTTTTCACTTGAAAATATTTATTTATATTATATAGAGGGCATTATTACACATAAATGCCACACGCTAGAGAGGGACTTTTAAAGTCATTACTACTTGAGCTGGTTTTAGGGAAAAGACCTACGTTGTAGAAATACGGGATCGAGAAAAGTAGGAGGCGTTGCTGAAACGTTCCTATATATATATATATTTATATTATATAGAGGGCATTATTACACATAAAAGCCACACGCTAGGGGGGACTTTCAAAGTCATTACTACCCAAAATAAACGAATCGTACCGAATGCAGCTCTCAAAGCAAGACATTTAAAAACAGAATTCTGTTTTTAAATGTTTTTAAATGTCTTGCTTCGAGAGCTGCATTCGGTATGATTCGTTTATTTTTGGTAGTAATGACTTTGAAAGTCCCTCCTAGCGTGTGGCATTTATATGATATATAAATATATATATAGGAACGTTTCAGCGACGCCTCGTACTTTTCTCGACCCCATATTTCTACAACTCATGTCCTGCTCCTCACCCATGCCAGAAACGTTAAACTAAGTATTACTGATTCTCCCTTCTTTGTTGTTGTGGGTGTTCTTGTCCTAACACTTCCGCTCATATAAATATGCTTATTTTCTTAATTACCAAAATGTGTTTTGTTGCTTTTGCTGTTTTTTTTTTTTTATTTTGTTTTTGTTATTGTTAATTGTGTCGTTCAAATTGTTCAATTCAAAGTTTTTCACCGTTATGATATTCTTTGTCGAGTACAAAGCATAGTTCTTGAAGTGGAATTAAATTCTTTCTTTTAGAATTCTTATTCTTTGTGGGGTATTTTTGTGATGGTTATGAGAGTTTCAAATATTGACAAAGGGCCGACAGTTTTGTAGAGGAGAAGGCTTGTCGATTACATCAACCCCAGTACTTCACCGGTACTTTAGTTTATCGCCCCCGAAAGAACGGAAGGCAAACCCGATC
>NW_021834750.1:0-7500 GCF_006345805.1 Octopus sinensis
AGCAAAAGACGAACCACATATATACACATATACATACATATATATATATAGATATATAGAGAGAGAGAGAGAGAGGAGGAGAGAGAGAGAGAGAGAGAGAGAGAGAGAGAGACAGACAGAGAGAGAGAGAGAGAGAGAGATGGATGTATGGATATGCGCATGCACACATATACACACATACACACACACGCGCGTATACATATTCACGCATACCGACAATATCAAGGGTCATATTATTACAAATGGACGTAAAAATGTACTTAATCTAAACCGCAAAGATAAGCAGTTACAATAAAGGAAAGTAAAAAACGATAAAATCATATCAAAGTGCTGATCAGCTATCTTTATGTATATACAACTAGAGCAGGCGAGATACGTTCTACACAGTCTACTAAGTACTGACAAAAGACTGGAGGTAATTAGCGGAGGTTAAAGATTATTCATTTTTATAAATATATTTCACAAATTAATTACTGCTGAAAACAAATTAACGACTGTTTCTCTCCACCACTTGTAATGGAAAAAAATCACTCCGTATAAGCTATATTTACAGGACGAGAAACAATTTATTTTCTCACGATGATGGGGCATGCGTTACACACACACACATATACACACTCACAAAGATAAATACTGTCATACGCAACCACAAAGTTAGGCTTGGGAGGTCCTTAAGCAGGTATCCTGGTATTTCAAATAATTACTCTCAGCACCAGCGTTTTAGCTGACAGGAGAGAATGCAAGGCGAAATTTGAAGTTCTGTGCGCTCTACGAACGAATTATACATACACATACATACATACATACATACATACATACATACATACATACATACATACATACATCGTTCCATCTATCTATTGATCCATCCATTAATTCATCCATCACTCCATCCATTGCTCTTTCCGAAAGTTCTCCGGAAAAGAGCGGCTAGATGATCTTCTTCGACGCCCAAGGTCTCTCCAAGTACGTCGTTGCACTTTTCCTCTGCTAATCATCTATAAAAGGCTGCAGTGGACGTTCCATCTATCGCAGTATCCGATTGGCTGAGGGCTGTGAGCGCTTGAAGACATTCCACTTTCCACATGCTCCCCCTCGGTCTCTATTTTACCCAGGACTGCAGCTCTGTTAAATAAACTAGCTGCGGAAATACGTATCTGGCGAACGCTGACCACGCTTGTTCACCGTCAAGGAAGCACTGGATATGTCGTAGCCTTAGCGCATATCTGTGCAACAACCACGGCTTGCCCAGGCCACCACTCAGGCAACCGACAGCAGATAGACCACCTGACCAACGAGACGAGTCTCTTCCACAAGAAGTGGAAGAGTATATGCTCTAGCATTATCAGACGGTGGCCAGGACAAGGCACGATGGTCAAGCGATAGTAAATGACGGACGCAAAATACGCGTTAGCCACATCTGTCCGACCTTTCAGGGATAGCTTTCTCTCGGCTCATTTCTGGGTGAGAGTAGTCACCCTGCTCATTACCTCGTCCCAGTTTTTGTCCATCTGAAGGTCTGGACCGAACCAGACCCCAAGCAATTTAACCGGTCCCTCCGTCCAGCGCCCAACGCCCAACGACGCAGTTGGACGGTATGGACTTGCTTCTCCAGGTGCCGAGCCGCAAGCCCATTGATTTTTCCTGGTTAATTCATCGCTCTTGAAACCGCCGCGTAGTCCCTGAGAGCGGTGCCGATAATTTCTATGTGTTTATGATCCGACACCACTACGGTGACGTCGTTGGCATTTGCCGACACGCATCTCCAATATCCTAGGTCATGCGGGATGCTTCTAAACGCCTCCAGTTTGGGTAGTAGCTTGGGAGTCAGTACATACAAGAGAGACGAGAGGGAGCAACCTTGCCAGATCGTGCCAGGTTCTTTAGCCACATTCTCAATGATGTATCGCGTGAGTTGGAAGTTGTCGTAGATGGATCTTTTCAGGATGGCAGATGTCTGTGCCTCCCCTACCAGATTCCCGACGTCAAGCGCCAACCTCGTAGCTAACACTTGGTAAAAATTTTGAACTCTGCATTCAGCAGAGTTATGGGCCTAAAGTTGTCAATACAACCCACCCTTGTTCGGATCTTTTCTCAGCAACGCCACCGCTCCTCGGCTCACAAAACTGGGAATTCTCCCATTCTGTTGCCAGTTGCAGTAAACATTTACTAAGAGGTCGCCGAACAGGTCTGGCATGTATGCGTAAAAGTGATACACGAGTAATTATTGCTCTATCATAAAAATGAACAGATGACACTCATATCATAGATGTTTGCTTGGCTTAGCTGCCTGACTGTACGTCTGGCTGGCTGGCAACCCGCGTTTAACTGGGTTTTCTGATTGATGATAGCCTGACCGTACATCAGATGTTGAAAACAGCGTATGGCAATAGTGTTTGTTTATTTATAGAACGAAGTTGGTGTTTTGCTTTATTATTTTATTATTTTATTTTATAACAATCTTCTCTGTGAGAGGAAAGAAAAAAATGTTTAAATAAATTTATCAAACACGGGTTGTAAATATAAAACATACTTTCGGTGGCCAGCTGGAGTTAGGGTACTTGGTGCAATAGTTAAGTGTGGGACTAGCTTTTCCACCTGTTTACTGTTCTGTGAGAGAAGTCTGCATTCGGTACACATATAATTCGGTCGTAGTTTTCAGGGATTTTTTCTTCTTCTAAAAATTTGAAAAGTCGATTTATAGGACCACAGCTATCGGTAGTCGTGGGTTCAATACTCGGGTTGGGTACTGCATTGCATTCTGCATGTAAACACATTTATCAATAAACATGTACTTCATTTGAATAGCTCCGAACAAGCTATAAGATGTCGCAAGAGTACTCAACTTCGACTGAAATACTTCTTATAGCAAAACAGCCGTAAATGACTCCTGTTTCTACCTTTTTTTTTTTGTCATTCATTAATTGAAGAAGTTTGTTTCTTATCTACATGGTTCCGGGTTCAATCCTTCTGCGTGGCACCTTGGGCAAGTGTCTTCCACTGTAGCCCCAGGCCGACAAAAGCTTTGTGAGTGGATTTGGTAGACGGAAACTGAAAGAAGTCCGTCGTATAAATGTATTTAAGCGTGCGTGTGTGTGTATCTGTGTATGTGTTTGTCGCCCACCACCGCTTGACAACCGGTGTTGGTGTGTTTACGTCACGTATCCAAGCGATTCGACAAATGATACCGATAGAGTAAGTGCCAGGCTTTATAAAAAAAAGTAATAAGTACTGTGCTCGATAGGTTCAGCTAAATTTTTTTAAGGCTGTGCCCCAGCAAGGCCGCGGTCAATATCCACTACTGCTTCTCAGTCTCCTTGTAGATGGCTTGAGTCTTGGCATCACTGCACCCACTGCTTTTCATCTGAACGAAAAAGGACGTTTATACCTGTGAACAGTTAACAATCCTTTTCAGGGCTATTGTGAGAACGATAACACGGCCCTTTACATTTAATTCTTGAACCCCCTGCGATGTTCTTGTGGCTTCTCCAAGGCTTTTCACCCTGTTGTTACTACATTATTTATGGTGTATTGGAAAAATCACTTCCTTCTCAATGTCAATTTTTGCAACTTAACGCAAAAAATATTTAAAGAGATGTACAACGAAAAAAATGGTTGAACTTATTAAGACCATTGCCTAGTATTTAATACCCGAGTAACACCCGGTACTCCTGCTAGTCTATATATATAAAAGAAAAGTTGTGTGGTGTCTGTCTCCTACGATTTAGATTCCTAACTACTCCCACATTTTGCAGTGCAGTTTAACCAAAAGCGGGTATCTTATAGTCGTGATTCATATCGAGCCCTTCTGGGTATTAGCGCGCGTCTACGATGAGTCTACGATTTCATAAAAAAATTACCATCACTTTTTTCCATTTTTAATGCATTTTTTGCTATTATATAAGGGAAGTAACTCTCTAAAAATGTCTACGATGGTCTACGATTAAAAAAAAAATTACCATAATTTTTTTCCATTTTTAATGCATTTTCTGCTATTATATAAGGGAAGTAACTCTCTAAAAATGCTTATATAGTTATTTCCCTTACAAACCCGAGCAACGCCGGGCGATACTGCTAGTTTATAATAAAGCAGAAGATTTTGGTTTCCAAGTGGCTTCAATGCTGAAGTAAAGTAGCAAAATTCCTTCTTTTATTGGTTATGGTGTTTTTGCAGGGCAAATAGTCAGCTATAGTACTATTATTAATAATACTAATAAATGTTTATATAGAATAAAGAAACTATTAAGACATTTAATAAAACAAGGGTTCAGTTTTCGTAAATTGGTTAAAACTTTTAATCGCTGTTTAGGTGGGAAACTTGAAATTTTAAATAAACATGGGGTAGCATCTAGTCTTCAACTTAGCAAATATTTAAATATTTGTAAAGATTTGGAATGTTTCCGATCAAGTTATTTGCTTACTACGTCACCAATATTGTTTGAGACAAATGAGGAAGTAATAATTACGTTCTACGTCATCTATAGTTAAAATAATCGTTTCAGTTCTGGAAGTGATGGAACCACGTGGTTTGAAAAACATGTAAGTGTTACTACTTTGTTGTTTTATTATCTTTTAAACACTTTCAGGATCTTTATATTTTGACCGACAGATTATTACTGTTATTAAATACTCTACAAAATATTTGCAGTTCTGAATAGGAACACGGAATTACATAACGAGTAAAGTTACCAGTAACTAGTATCTTTTTCGAAGCTTGACTACTATATAAGGACCGCTGTGGACAGCCCGTATATGTTTTTATCGTACATTTAATTTTTTTCTATATGGTATAATTTAATTATATCATTATTATTTCATTGTTGAATTGATAAAAGATGGTTCTTCTCTCATTTATATACGTATATTATATTTTGTGAAATTTGATTTAGTATTACGAAATTGAACTTTTCCCTGTAAGTTTTAAATAATATTCGCTAATATTATTATTTTGTGTGGAGGCACATGGCCTAGTGGTTAGAGCAGCGGACTCGGGATCGAGGGTTCGAATCTCAGACCGTGCGATATGTGTGTTTATGAGTGAAACACCTAAGCTCCACGCGGCTCCGGCAGAAGGTAATGGCGAACTTCTGCTGACTCTTTCGCCACAACTTTCTCTCATTCTTTCCTCCTGCATCTTGCAGCTCACCTGCGACAGACCGGTGTCCCGTCCAGGTGGGGAACCTATACGCCAAGAAACCGGGAAACCGGCCCTTATGAGCCAGGCATGGCTCGAGAAGGAACAACCCCAAAAATATTATTATTATTATTATTATTATTATACACACACACACACACACTATATATATATATATATATATATATATATATATTTATTTATTGGTAGGCGGAGGTGTGGTTATGTGGTTAGAAGTTTGCTTCCCTACCATATGGCTCCTGGTTCAATCCCACAGCGTAGCACTTTGGGAAATTGTCTTTTTCTATAGCTTCGGGCTGACCACAGTCTTGAGAGTGGATTTCGTCGACAGAAACTGAAAGAAGACCGTTGTGTGTGTCTGTGTTAGTCCTCCACCACCGCTTGACAACCGATGATGGTGTGTTCAAGTTCCTGTAACTTAGCGGTTCAGCAAAAATGGCCGATAGAATAAGTACTAAGCCTTCAAAATTAAGTCCTGATTTGTTCGACTAAAACCTTTCAAGGAGGTGCCCCAGTATGGCCGCAGTCAAATGACTGAAGATAAAAGAACTATCTATTTCTTTCTCTCTGTCTATATATATATATAGAGGGAGAGAGTGTGAAAGAGAGAAATAGGGTGGGGAGAGTGGAGGAGGGAGAGAAAGAAGTGAGAATTGGCGACATTCCTTCGCGAAATAAAAATTTTTGTTTATTTCTATGGTGATGTGTTTAGTGCGAAACGGTAAACAGGTGACGATAGTTGGGGTGGAGAATGGATGAGTGGGAAGAAGAAATGATCGGGGTAGATGGGGTGAGATTAGATTGAAGGTGGGTAGGAGTTTAAGTGCCGCAAGGGAAACCGGGCGGTGGGTGTATCCGTTCGGATGGGGGTTTTGGATGCTGCTGGTGCTGATTGTGATGATGATGGTAAAGTTAGGAGTAGTGTAGGTGTTGGTTTTCGTGTTACTGGTGGAGGTGGTGGTGGTGGTCGCGATGGTGAGGAAGGCGTTGGCGGATGGTGTCAGTGGAACTGGAGAAGTTATTGAATTATGGAGAAGTTTGGCGAGGACACACAGCTGCGGCGGTAGTGTGGTGGTGGTGGTGGTGGTGGTAGTGGTGGTGGTGGTGGTGGTAGTGGTGGTGGTCGTCGTGTTATACTGTGTAGAGGGCAAAGCGGTAAACGAGAGGGAACAAAGTATGCGCGCGCATGTGTGCGTAGTGTAGCGTAGGAGATGGCACGTCTGTAGGTGCCGCTGGTTGTGGAGATGGAAGGGTAGCAGGGCAGGATGAGGGGAGGTCAAGCGAGAATCGATCTGGCGGCGAGAATCGGGTGGAGCGGAGCGGAGTGTGGTTTTGGAAAATATGGTGAAGATGCCGGAGATGAAGTTGATGAGGGTGGATTATAGATATTCGTGTTTCCTTCTCTCTTTCCCCTCTCCCCCATACTCGCAGGGTTGAGGGTAAGAAGCAACATACAGTGAAGAGGTGGTCAGCTTGGATTTCCAAGTCCTTACGATTTCTGAAGGTCACGCCAGAGCTGTTCCCACTTGTTGAAGGCAGCGTAACAAAACCGTTTGAGATTGATGGAGTAGCGCAAAAATCCTAGTTGTTATGCATGTGGTAGTAAAAAAAAAAAATAGATAAATAGGCACAGGAGTGGCTGTGTGGTAAGTAGCTTGTTTACCAACCACATGGTTCCGGGTTCAGTCCCACTGCGTGGCACCTTGGGCAAGTGTCTTCTACTATAGCCTCGGGCCGACCAAAGCCTTTTGAGTGGATTTGGTAGACGGAAACTGAAATAAGCCCGTCGTATATATGTATATAGATATATAGTATATATATATATAATAATATATATATATATATATATTATATATATATATATGTATGTGTGTGTGTGTGTGTGTGTGTGTGTGTGTGTGTGTGGTGCGTGTATGTTTGTGTGTCTGTGTTTGTCCCCCTAGCATTGCTTGACAACCGATGCTGGTGTGTTTTGTCCCCGTAACTTAGCGGTTCGGCAAAAGAGACCGATAGAATAAGTACTGGGCTTACAAAGAATAAGTCCCGGGGTCGAGTTGCTCGACTAAAGGCGGTGCTCCAGCATGGCCGCAGTCAAATGACTGAAACAAGTAAAAGAGTAAAGAGTAAATAAAACATTTGTGGGCCTTTTGTCATGAAGAACATGTACGAAGCACGAGTACATGGAATATGAACTATTCTTTCGAACAACGAAAGACACAAATGGAAAACAAAACAAACATAAAGAACGACCCTTCATCAGCTGTTGGCTGATATGTGTATGTACACTAACACACACGCATCACTTCGACACCTGAGCGTGGAACACCTTGCAGCTGTTCAGCCAG
>NW_021834750.1:10000-20000 GCF_006345805.1 Octopus sinensis
GTCATGGCTTCTGATCTTAACTGATTGGAAGTGTTATTATGTACATTGTTTTGTCTTGGTATAAAAGATGGGCTACAGCAAATATTCTGCTCAATACCAAAGATTTGCTTGTCAATTGTTTGACCGTAACCAGTTGAGCATGACCCTTAGTGGCTGACGATATGTGCATCTCTGATCACGAGCAGAAGTAGTAGGGGAGCATCATAGCCATGTGTTGAGAGGGATTCTTTGGAGTTTGAATAATTCACCTCTGGAAACATGGGTGTTTCGTTCAACATCCTTAAATAACCCTTATTCAGGGACCTTTTGAGCGGGACGGGTTACTGGACCAGAAGAAAATTCTAACTGGGCCCCACGTTTAAGGTCATGCAATGTTTATCTTGATATGAGAACACCATGTCGCACACATATGGTTATGATGCATGTGCCTGGTGTACCCTTATCAGACGGGTAGTCATGATGGGTATACTTGGTTTCGTATATTTTACCCCAGTGTCACTTTGATGGCATGCACTGCTCTCTCACTCAATAATAATAATAATAATAATAATAATAATAATAATAATAATAATAATAATCATCCTTTCTATAACAAGCACAAGGCCTGAAATTTTAGGGGACGGGTTTAGTCAATTACATTGACCACCGTATTCTAATAAAACTTAGAATACGGAGTGTAAACATTAAGCAGAGAAATGTTATGTATTTCTTATCCGGCTGATGAAGTCTTGCAAGCACACACACACTCACACACACACACACACACACACACACACACACACAATACTAGGTAGTTCGTCATCAGGGAATATTTCTTCTGTGTATGTGGAATGTGTGTGCAATGTGCGTTCAGATTTCACGTTTAGGAAATAGGAGATATAGCGTGAAACAGTATGTGATATGGCTGGCCCTTTGAAATACAGACACAACTCATTTTTGCCAGCTGAGTGGACTGGAGCAACGTGAAATAAAGAAGGTCTTGCTCAAGGACACAACGCATCGCCGGGAATTGAACTCAAGTCTTTACGATCGTTGCCGAATATCCTAACAAACTTTTCTGCCACGGCGATTTTGTCTTTTCAAAGGTTATTCTGGACTACATCATCTAATGTCTCCTTCCATGTTTAAGAAAGCAGTAATGTGATCTGGAGACGATTAAACTGTTATTTCTAGCGACCACATTGACCTCGTAGACTCTTACAAGGTGGGCCATTATTGTGAATAAGATGTCATTGACATTAGGATACATTATGACATGTCATTGATCATAGAATACATAAGTATCCTGATGGGGTTACCGTCGCTCTTCTTTGTGGCCCTTCTTTGACATATTTCAGTGTAAAATATTGCATGTGTATGCAGGGAGAGGTTTCATCCCTAATATTGATTGTACAATGCTTAATTTCAGTATATGTATGTATGTTGGATATGTGTCTTGATGTTTCGATCTAGATGTTTATTTTTCCTCTTGTGACGCTGACTGCGGCAACCAACTCTGTTTCTTCGAATGTCTAAGTAGTTTTTCAATTTTAACAGTATTATTTCGATATGTAGGTGACTTGTGTGTATATGATCTGTTATAATGTATAATGTGGAGGCGCAATGGCCCAGTGGTTAGGGCAGCGGACTCGCGGTCGTAGGATCGCGGTTTCGATTCCCAGATCGGGCGTTGTGAGTGTTTATTGAGCGAAAACACCTAAAGCTCCACGAGGCTCCAGCAGGGGATGGTGGTGATCCCTGCTGTACTCTTTCTCTCACTCTTACTTCCTGTTCTGTTGTACCTGTATTTCAAAGGGCCGGCCTTGTCACTCTCTGTGTCACGCTGAATATCCCCGAGAACTACGTTAAGGGTACACGTGTCTGTGGAGTGCTCAGCCACTTGCACGTTAATTCCACGAGCAGGCTGTTCCGTTGATCGGATCAACCGGAACTCTCATCGTCGGAACCGACGGAGTGCTTCCATCCATAATGTATAGCAGTTTTTCAACCATTTTTGCCAATGGACCCTTTTGATTACTATTTCACTCTGTTGGACGCCCATCGCCACCAGACGTTCAAACGCTAACTTTATAGAAACTGCTTTCAAAATTCCTATTTTCTTTTTCACACATTTACTTTTGCAGGTTGAACTACGTAAAACATTAGAGAAAGATACTTAACTGTTTCTTCTTATAAATACATCTAAAACAAAATCTTTTCAAGGACTTTTAATATGCTACTTTGGATTTCAAATTTGCTAGTTGTTATTTGCTTGCGTGGACCACCCCAAAAAAATCATATATGGGTCCCGAGGGCGTCATGTGAATACGGAAAAAAAACGAAGAGAGAAACAAATGTGTAGGGGTTAACGGTTCAACATATATATACATATAGGCGCAGGAGTGGCTGTGTGGTAAGTAGCTTGCTTACCAACCACATGGTTCCGGGTTCAGTCCCACTGCGTGGCACCTTGGGCAAGTGTCTTCTACTATAGCCCCGGACCGACCAAAGCCTTGTGAGTGGATTTGGTAGACGGAAACTGGAAGAAGCCCGTCGTATATATGTATATATATAAATGTGTGTGTGTGTGTGGTATGTTCGTGTGTCTGTGTTTGTCCCACAACATCGCTTGACAACCGATGCTGGTGTGTTTACGTCCCTGTAATTTAGCGGTTTGGCAAAAGAGACCGATAGAATAAGTACTAGGCTTACAAAGAATAAGTCCTGGGGTCGATTTGCTCGACTAAAGGCGGTGCTCCAGCATGGCCGCAGTCAAATTACTGAAACAAGTAAAAGAGAGAGTAAAGAGCATATGTTAACGGTTCAATATATATAAATGCCCAATCACGCAATTTCAACTTTTGCGAGGAAAATCTGTGGAACTCGTGTGAACCTGTACCTGTCTTAGAAAATGAATGTATGAAAATAGAAGAGTACGATAATAGAAGAGTACAATATGTGAAAATAGAAGAGTACAATATGTGAAATAGCATAAATGAAACGAGATGGATAAGAGTTGGACAGAGGGACAACGTGAAAGGTTGCAATAGGTGGACAAAAGTGATGGGCAAAATGTGAATGGGAGGATATAACTGGCACCCAGTCGGTTATAATGAACAGGATTCAAGTTGATCCAATCAACGGAACAGACTGTTCGTGAAATTAACGTGCATGAGGCTGAGTATTCCACAGATACCAGTACCCTTAACGTACTTCTCAGGGAGATTTAGCGTGATACAGTATGTGATATGGCTGGCCCTTTGAAATACAGATACAACTCATTTTTGCCAGCTGAGTGGACTGGAGCAACGCGAAATAAAGTGTCTTGCTCAAGGACACAACGCATCGCCAGGAATTGAACTCAAGTCTTTACGATCGTCGCCGAATGCCCTAACAAACTTTTCTTCCACGGCAATTTTGTCATTTGAATGGTTATTCTGAACTACATCATCTAATGTCTCCTTCCATGTTTAAGAAAGCAGTAATGTGATCTGGAAACGATCAAACTGTTATTTCTAGCGACCACATTGACCTCGTAGACTCTTACAAGGTGGGCCATTATTGTGAATAAGATGTCATTGATCAAAGGATACATTATGACATGTCATTGATCACAGGATACATTATGACGTTGATCATAGGATACATTATGACATGTCATTGATCATAGAATACATTATGACGTTGATCATAGGATACATTATGACATGTCATTGATCATAGGATACATTGATCATCGGATACGTTGATCATAGGATACAACCTTTGATCAAAACCCTTCCACACATGACAATTTCGCCTTTGCGAAGTATGCGCAACTACATCATCTAACGTCCTTAATTTTTTTCTTTCTCAGTGCTAGGTGGTTTGTTTGATTCGAAGAATATTTAGCTGCTCTTTCCAGCAGTCATGAGATCTCACTGTAGCACAGTTATCGGTTTCTCTCATTAACCTCGTTTTCCTGGGGTGGAATTAAGGAGTGTGGCGCTGGTGTTGATGCATTTTATGTCAACAGGATGCTTCTGGGAATTCCTGAGTCAGTAACTAGATCGCAGCCCTCACTCCTACGCCACCCGCTGTACTACGGTGCCAGTTTAGGGTGGGCGTGTGATGGATATAGGGTGACATTACGAGTTCGTATTCGGGCACTGGCAGTTTTTGGAGAGCACGTCTATTAAATAGGTGAGGCGAGAATTCTTTCTTTGAGGTGCTGTTTGGGAGACAGTAGTATAGTAGTAGTAGTAGTAGTGGTGGTTGCGGTCGTGGTGGTGATGGTGGTGGTGGTGGTGGTAGTAGTAGTAGTAGTAGTAAGGGCAGCAGCAGCTGCAGTAGTAGTGGGAGTAGTAGTAGCAGCAGTGATATCATTACTAATTGGCAATTACAGCTACAGTAGTGGTGGTGGTGATGGTGGTTATAGTAGTTGTAGCAGCAGAAGAGTACGAAAGTCACTTGCCGCTACTACTACTACTACTACTACTTCTTCTTCTTCTTTGATACTAAATAAATTCCTCAATGAAATCAGGATGATGAAGATGATGACAGCAAAAGTTATGAAAATGCTGATGATAGAGAAGGTTACTGATGAAAAAGAAGAGAAAGCAGAAAAGAGCTAAGATGACTCATTGAATTAAATGAATTTTTATTTGGTTTAAAGTGGAGTGGGTGCTAGAAATTTACTATAAAAAAAAAAAAAGATAATTAACAGCGACCGCCCCCTCGCAGTTTGAACCGGCAACTGTTTGCTCCGAAACCTGATGCATTGCCAGCCCGGTCATCTTCAGTGGCGTGTACTGGCAAATGGCATAGCAGCTGTCAACGAGTCCGTCAAAACATTTCCTCTGAGCCATCTGTTGGCAGATGAACGGGGAGGAAGAGAGACAGAGGGAGATGGAAGAGATAGAGAGAGGTGAAAGAGGTGAGGGTTGAGGTTTACATAGGATGGGGGAAGACGCAGAGCGATGACGTCATATACGTAACGCCGCAAATGATAGTACGACGGAGTGAAAGAGTAAAGAGAGAGCAAGGGAGATGATAGAAGTGCAAGTTTTATATATACACATATATATATATATATATATATATATATATATATATATATATATATATATATATCTATATATATATATATAATATCAGGGAGATAGAGACCGAGACAGAGAGAGGGGATATACGGTAGAACAAAGGAAGGAACAGAAGAAAAAGTCATATGGGAAGAATGTGCATATTGAAGGAAGTGGTTAATTACTGAGAAAGGGTACGAATGTTTGTGTGCATTCACACTTGTTCAAACACCAACGCGCGGGCACACACTTATATGCATGCACTGGGTATATATATATATTTCTTTACTGCCCAGAAGGGGCTCAACATGGAGGGGACAAACAAGGACAAACGAAGGGATTGAGTCGATTATATCGCCCCCAGTGCGAAACTGGTACTTTATTTAATCGACCCCGAAAGGATGAAAGGCAAAGTTGACCTCGGCGGAATTTGAACTCAGAACGTAACGACAGACGAAATACCGCTAAGCATTTCGCACGGCACGCTAACGTGTCTGCCAGCTCGCCGTGTGTGTGTGTGTGTGTGCGTGTGCGTGTGTGTGTGTGTGTGTGTGTGTGTGTGTACATAAGTTTACGTGAACAAACGAAATAGCACTCAATGCATTGTGTAGTGTTTATATTTATAAGTAAACAGATGATGATTCACTCTTGCAGTTATTTGCCGTGAATGAAATTATAACTGCAAGTCGCTGATAAAGCTACTTTCCAAGTCGTTATTGAAGTCGGTGCTTATTGATCAAAGCAGGTCACTTCACTGAAATAGTTACCGACTCTAAATAGAACTAAGACGCAAGAGAGACGACGCCACTGAAGTTTATATTCATCAACAGTGGATGCTAAGCAGTGTGGTCCTTGTGGGTTGCAATGGTAACCTTTTTAACTCTTGTCTGAGGATGTACAATTGGTAGCAAATTCTACAGAAAAGTCCGCTTGTGGTGACAGTTATACAATAGATCTAACTTTCTTTTGAGCGATTTCGTTAACTTTTCAATAGCTGAAACTTTCAGATAGAAATCAATATTCATTAAAATCAATAAGCATATAAATTGTATACTTATCTTTTCGAAGATATTTAAAAACTAACAACGTATTACATAGCGTTCTTAAATTTACTCGTGAAAAAAGTACATATCATTATTATTAAATTCAATAATACAAAAAAAAAAGAATAACTTTTCACTGCCTATACTATAATATTTTACGTTACGAACTATTCTATAGATCAATCACACTTAATACTTTTAGATTTTAGTTCACATATAATAATTATAAAAAAATAAAAATTAAATAAATGTACGTATCTAAATTATTATTAACAAACAAAGCAATTAGAAATTCATATTTTTTCAATCAATAAACATATAAATAAATAAATTACTCCATTATTTCTTAAATAAATATTATACTTATCTTTCCGAAAATATGAAATAAGTATCTAAGCTATGAAGAAGTTTTAATATTCAAATTTTAATTTTAGCTGCAATATTTTAAGTAAAAAAGTTTCTTATTCTTTACTTTACTAGAAGTAATAGCTTGTCCTATACTTTTACGGGTGTAATAACTTGTCCTGTACTTTTCCAGATCTATAATCTTAAGAATATGACTTTTTATGCTCGCAGTTTTCCATGTAATCCATGATTGTTCCAGTCATTGCTGTTATAAGATAATTAATAATGTGTCACTTAATAATTTAAGATTTTACCTTATAAAATACTGAAAGATAATATTTCAATTTTTTTCCATGTAAGTGATGATAATATTTCAATTATTTCATATTTAATTTAAATATATGTTGTGATTGAATTATTTGATATTACCCATCCACACCAAATCAATGGCAGGGATTTTAAACATGTTGTTAGTTGCACCATGGCTCACCAAAAGTCACAAACAACAAGACACCAAAACCATCAGTTACCAGGCTCACCTTAAGTAACCTAATTTTACAATATCACGAGGTCATAGGAATTCATTCAACGAAAAATTTCTAATGATTCCGGGATTTTTTTTCCGAACCGAAATAAGGGATTTGCAGCATATTAGGAGGTCAGGGTACTTGATTCCACGCAAAAAAATAAAATTTTTTTCTTAGTGAAAATCGTGCGGGTGTTATTATAGAAATTGACCATAATGTTGTTGTTATTTAGGCTCAAATCTTACACCACATATGCATATGTATATACGTATACTTACATGTATACGTATATACATATGCATATGTGGGCACAGGACATCACAAAACGTAAACAATAAAAAATGCGAAGTTCGAGGACATGGAATATATGAACTTTTTTGCGAACAACGAAAGAAACAAATGGAAAATGAGACAAACAACACAAAGAACGACCCTTCATCAGTTGTCGACTGTTTTTCTAATCCGTATTTTGAGCAATTCACAAAAATTCGAGCAATTCACAAGATACGCCTTCGATAAAGCAGTTGCTCCCGCAAAGCAAATTAAATAAAATTCGGGATTTTGCGGAGGTTCAAAATTAGTGACAAAAACAGGACAGTGAAAACAAACAGGAACGGCTGCTAAGCCTAAATAAGGTGGTGGTGACGAACGTGAAGAAACAAGCTCGGACAGGAGGCAGACAAGAAAAGGTCTTTCTTGTCCGGCAGCAAAAGGAAGAAAGAATGAAACACAAATTAAAGAAGAAAGAAAATGGCCGATGGTCACGTTGGAACCACGTGAGGAAAGAAAGAAGAGGGAGAGTGACAGACAGAGAACTCTGAAGGGGATATATTATATATATATATATATATAATTATATATTATATATATATAAGAACAAACTTACTTAGAAATGGATGCGTGCGTTCTGTCGTGTAATAACAAATTAATAAATAAACTTATGCATATATACAATATGTACGTACCTACCTACATCTACATGTATATATATGCATATATCGGTACAGGACACAAAAAAAACGTCTAACACAATGAGAAACGAAAACATACACACAAAACCAAGGAACTGGACATTTTTCTTAAACAACGAAAAAATAGAGTACAGGACAAATAACAAGGAAAATTCCCCTTCTTCAGTCGCCATGATTTCATCTACTCCGCGTTCCGAAGGTATATATATATATATATATATATATATATATATATAATACACACGTGGAGGTACCCAATAGAAACCGGAATTTTGCAATATTATTTTATTCACTTAGTTTTACATGCTTATACTTTTACCGCTCTCAAAGTATTCTCTATTTAAAGCACTGGATCGGTCCAAACGCGTTTTCCACCGTTCGGAGCAGTCCTAGAACTATTGCAAAGTGATTCCTTTTAGCGTCTCCACTCCCCGTCGTTTTTTCATCTTCCCCTCTTCCACATTTGAAAAACGCTCACTTATATAGCCATTCTTTTACTTGTTTCAGTCATTTGACTGCGGCCATGCTGGAGCACCGCCTTTTAGTCGAGCAAATCGACCCCGGGACTTATTTTGTACGCCCGAGTACTTATTCTATCGGTCTCTTTTGCCGAACCGCTAAGTAACGGGGACGTAACACACCAGCATCGGTTGTCAAGCAATGCTAGGGGGACAAACACAGACATACACACACACATACAACACACACACCAACACACCCACACACACATATATATATATATTACATATATACGACGGGCTTCTTTCAGTTCCGTCTACCAAATCCACTCACAAGGCATTGGTCGGCCCGGGCTATAGCAGAAGACACTTGCCCAAGATGCCCCGCAGTGGGACTGAACCCGGAACCGTGTGGTTGGTTAGCAAGCTACTTACCACACAGCCACTCAAAAAAAAAAAAAAAAAGAAAAAGATGAAGTGTAGAGCATGGTGCAAAAACTGAAAGTCAGAATCAAAAAGATTCTTCCGAGTAACGGAGATTGAAAGACAGATAAAGAGAGAACGAGGGTAAGGAAAATGAGAAGCGTTAGTCTGAGAAAACATGCAGGCATTATAGCATTGCATTATGTTTTTCGGTTACTTTGAAATACAATTCCTCAGTTATTTGCCATTGTCGCAGAACGAAGGTGTACCGCAGGGACACATCTCATAGTCAATTTAATTCGGTCAATCTACTTGCACACTGCTATCTATGACAATAATAACAGCATCAACTGCTGTATCAGCAGCAGCAGCAAAAACTGTATTACAATTTATGGGAAAAATCTGAACCTAGAGAGAATCAATCACGTCCGAAGTATATATGCAGATATGTACGAACATAAAGACACACACACCACACACACACACACACACACACACACACACACACACACAAGCACACACGCAATCGCACGCACATACACATGTAATACATGAATACATACACTGATATGCATGCACATACGCATACAGATAGATGCGTACATGTGCGTTACTGTAAGACAATTAAATGCCTATTAAAGTGAAGTGTCAGGAAATACATCTATTGAACTCAATCTTTGAGGCAACGCCTAATGTATGTATGTATGTATGTATGTATGTATGTATGTATGTATGTATGTATGTATGTATGTATGTATGTATGGGAAGAGAGAACGAGTGTGAAAGAGAGACAGATAGAGACAGAGAGATACATGCGCAGGCGTGGCTGTATGGTGAGAAGCTTGCTTCACAATTGAAACGCATGGTTCCAAGTTCAGCTCCAGTGCATGGCACCTTGGGCAAGTTTTTTCTTCTAAAGCCTCCGGCCGACCAAAGCTTTGTGAGTGTATTTGCTGGACGGAAAACGATAGAAGAACGCGCGCATGCGCGCGTGTGTCTCTCACTTAATACTTGGTGTGAGTTTGTTTGCGTCTCCGTAACTCAGAGGCTCGGAAGAAAGATGATAGGATAAATACATTAAATATTATGTGTACGTACGTATGTATATATATGCATATATATATATATAATATATATATATATATATAATATATATATATATATATTCTTTTATTCTTTTATTTGTTTCAGTCA
>NW_021834750.1:25000-27500 GCF_006345805.1 Octopus sinensis
GGCAATTGTCTACTACTACAGCCTCGGATCGACCAAAGTCTTGTGAGTGAATTTAGTAGACAGAAACTAAAAGAAGCCCGGGGTCTATGCTCGAAACGTAAAACAACTACTCTTTTCTTTCTCTGAGCGTCTTATTAATAATACCTTACATGTTTTACGCCCTCACATTGCGTTTTTCTTGTCTTTTTCTCGTTTTTTTAAAAAAAATTAACTATCAGGTCATCCCATAAGTTCTGTCCGAATTTTGAATAAAGAAAACAAGTGATCAAGTGTTATATTTAATTGAAATTTAATCATCAGTGTACTTTCCCTGATTATCTTACCAACCACATGGTTCCGGATTCAATCCCACTGCGTGGCACCTTGTAGAAATGTCTTCTGCTATAGCCTCGGACCAACCAAAGGCTTATGAGTAGATATGGTAGGCGGAAACTAAAAAAAGCCCGTTGTATATACATGTGTGTGTGTGTTTGTGTATGTATGTATGTCTGAGTTTGACCCCCACCATCGCTTGACAACCGATGTCGGTGTGTTTACGTCCACGTAACTTAGCGGTTCAGCAGAAGAGACCAATAGGATAAGTACTAGGTTTACAAAGAATAAGTCGTGGGGGTTGATTTGTTCGACTAAAGGTGATGCTCCAGCATGGCCGCAGTCAAAATGACTGAAACAAATAAAAGAATAATCGAGATAAACGATGTATTTGCTTTGGCATTAATATGTAGAGCGTGACCTATGCCATGATAACTGTTTAGACTCTGTAGAAACAATACTGCGAGCTAGCAGAAACGTTAGCGCGCCGGGTGAAATGCTTAGCAGTATTTCGTCTGCCGTTACGTTCTGAGTTCAAATTCCGCCCAGGTCGACTTTGCCTTTCATCCTTTCAGGGTCGATTAAATAAGTACCAGTTGCGCACTGGAGTCGATATAATCGACTTAATCCGTTTGTTTGTCCTTGTTTGTCCCCTCTATGTTCAGCCCCTTGTGGGTAATAAAAAAATAGGTATTTCGTCTGCCTTTATGTTCTGAGTTCAAATTCCGCCGAGGTCGACTGTGCCTTTCATCCTTTCAGGGTCGATTAAATTTGTACCAGTTACGCACTGGGGTCGATATAATTGACTTAATCCGTTTGTCTGTCCTTGTTTGTCCTCTCTGTGTTTAGCCCCTTGTGGGTAGTAAAGAAATAGGTATTTCGTCTGCCGCTATGTTCTGAGTTCAAATTCCGCCGAGGTCGACTTTGCCTTTCATCCTTTCAGGGGTCGATAAATCAAGTACCAGTTACGCACTGGAGTCGATGTAATCGACTTAATCCGTTTGTCTGTCCTTGTCTGTCCCCTCTATGTTTAGCCCCTTGTAGGCAATAAAGAAATAAGAAACAATACTGAAGATGTAGCTTATATTGTCAGCAGCTGTCCTCAAAAGATTTCACGATAGAATCTGCCTAAGTGACATGATGTCATGACTGAAACACCGTCCAATGATTTTGGGAAAAAGGATATTCTTGGAGGTACAAATACAGGAAGTCACAGTGATGTGGATGGAAACTAATTTATAATATGAAAGAAAACTGGTTGAACGTTCCTATGAAAATGTTTGTTAAGAGTCGATACAACAGACTGAACAAAATACTCTAAGAGAGTAAGGGTGGAGAGAAAACGAGAAAGAAAAGGAGAGAGAGAGAGAGAATGTGCACTGTAATAGAAATCAGATGGTCATCAAAAGTTAATACGTTAAAGATAAAAAGATAAAGAAAACCTTTTTTGGCGAACTATTGAGAAATTTGTTGATATTGCAATTGGACAATAACTTTAGATTTATACTTGCAAATATTCGGGCGTGGAGGCACATGGCCTAGTGGTTAGAGCAGCGGACTCGCGGTCGAGGTATCGAGGGTTCGAATTTCAGACCGGACGATGTGTGTGTTTATGAGCGAAACAACCTAAGCTCCACGCAGCTCCGGCAGAAGGTAATGGCGAACTTCTGCTGACTCTTTCGCCACAACTTTCTCTCACTCTTTCCTCCTGCATTTTGCAGCTCACCTGCGACGGACCGGCGTCCCGTCCAGGTGGAGAACCTATACGCCAAGGAAACCAGGAAACCGGACCTTATGAGCCAGGCGTGACTCGAGAAGGAACACACAACAAACACATATATGGGTCAAAACATACTAATCCACACATGCAACAGATATGTATGTAATATATATATATATATATATATATATATTATATATATATATGTATGTATGTATGCATGTATACACGTATACATATACAGATAAATGCAGGCATATATGAATAACAATTGATGTCTATATTTCAAGGAAAATGTCATTTTCTATTTTGGAAACCGGTTATTTTTTATTGGTGGGAAATGAAAAATGAAGCCAAAAGTACAAACATACATGCCTGCCTGCATACATGCATACATACATGCATGCATACATATGTACGTATATACATACATGCATGCATAGAGACATAAATGCCGACATATATGCA
>NW_021834751.1:0-2500 GCF_006345805.1 Octopus sinensis
GAGGAAAGAAGAAAGGAAGAAAGGAAATACTCGGGCTGATCGATTTGTGGTGATGCCCCTACAAGTGCAAGATAAGAAGTGCCATACGATAGAAATATTCCGTTTATCTTCCACTTGAGTCAGTCATTAGACGCCTTCGATATCGGGGCACCGCCTCGGAAAGGAGTTATCGAAATAAAGAAAAAAAGAAAAGAAACGAATAGGAGACAGAAAGACGCCTAATCGTTGGGGCCTAAGAAATATCCTGTTCAGTGTAACAACCATGTACTGCAATAGCTTGGGATTCAAGGGCCCTACAGCTGTTTCATGCATTGACAAAACAAGGCGGCGAACTGGCAGAAACGTTAGCACGCCGGGCGAAATGCTTAGCGGTATTTCGTCTGCCGTTACGTTCTGAGTTCAAATTCCGCCGAGGTCGACTTTGCCTTTCATCCTTTCGGGGTCGATAAATTTAGTACCAGTTACGCACTGGGGTCGATGTAATCGACTTAATCCGTTTGTCTGTCCTTGTTTGTCCTCTCTGTATTTAGCCCCTTGTGGGTAGTAAAGAAATAGGTATTTCGTCTGTCGTTACGTTCTGAGTTCAAATTCCGCCGAGGTCGACTTTGCCTTTCATCCTTTCGGGGTCGATTAGATAAGTACCAGTTACGCACTGGAGTCGATATAATCGACTTAATCCGTTTGTGGGTAGTAAATATCCATTTTTAATAAAACAAGTAACGGCTTGAGCAGAAGTATTAAAGTACCGACAAGCAAAACAAAACAAGGATTTCTTTGAAAGAGAATACGCTAACCATAAACGACCCCTATACCAGCTTGATGTGAAGTCACGTCTCTGATTTCCATAAATTTTTGGATCAAACTTTGCTAGAACTGGCTGCACTGGTTGGCAGTCAACCTGTCCGAGAGCATCCAATGATGGTGTCAAAGAGTTTGAAAGACCTCTCTTGAGCTGCGAAACTTCGTTTGCAATTCTCTTCTGCTTAGCATTATTAGATGAATCCAGACCGGGTGTTGTGAGTGTTTATTGAGCGAAAACACCTAAAGTTCCACGAGGCTCCGGCAGGGGATAGTGGTGATCCCTGCTGTACTCTTTCACCACAACTTTCTCTCAGTCTTACTTCCTGTTTCTGTTGTACCTGTATTTCAAAGGGCGGGCCTTGTCACTCTCTGTGTCACGCTGAATATCCCCGAGAACTACGTTAAGGGTAAACGTGTCTGTGGAGTGCTCAGCCACTTACACGTTAATTTCACGAGCAGGCTGTTCCGTTGATTCGGATCAACCGGAACCCTCGTCGTCGTAACCGACGGAGTGCTTGAATCAGATTGGAAATTTAGCAATGATTGCTTCAGTTTTCTTTTTCGGTAGTGATTCATTATTTTGGGGCACCGATATATTCTGAATAATTAATTCTGAGGTAGAATATCGTAGTAAGAGTAACAATTTCTTAAAATTTATGTATTTTGAAATTAAACTCGAAAGAGATTTCGGTTCGAGCAATATTTTTTCTCAATTTCTTCAAAGTTATACTTTTTTTATTTAAACACAAAATAATTTCAGTGTAAACTTTGTTCAAAGAATAAGAAAAATTATTCAGCGAAAGTTCGCACCTGAAAAATACCTTCTGAATGTATATTTTGGGAAATTTCAAAAATGTTCTTTCTTTTTTCTGACTAGCAGAAATAAAATGACCAGTTGAGCATGTCCCTTAGTGGCTGACAATATGTGCATTTCTGATCGCGAGCAGAGGTCGTGGGGGAGCATCGTAGCCATGTGTTGAAAGGAATTCTTTGGGGTTCGGATAATTCACCTTTGGAAACATGGGTGTTTCGTTCAACAGCCTTAAACAACCCTTATTCAGGGACCTTTTGAGTGGGATGGGTTACTCGACCTGAAGAAAATTCTAACTGGGCCCTACCTGCAAGGTCATGCGATGTTTATCTTGATATGAGATCACCATGTCGCGCACATATGGTTGTGATGCATGTGCCTGGTGTACCCTTATCAGACGGGTATTCATGATGGGTATACTGGGCTTCGTATATTTGTACCCCAGTGTCACTTTGATGGCATGCACTGCTCTCTCACTCACTCAATAATAATAATAATAATAATAATAATAATCCTTTGTACTTTAGTCACAAGGCTTGAAATTTTGGGGAGGAGGAAAATCGATCACATCGACCCCAGTACTTGACTGGTACTTAATTTATTGACTTCCGAAAGGATGAAAGGCAAAGTCGACCTCGGTGGAATTTGAACTCAGAGCATAGAGAGGAGTGAAATGCTGTTATGCATTTCGCCCAGCGTGCTAACGAGTCTGCCAAAACGCCGCGTGAATAATAATAATAATAATAATAATAATAATAATAATAATAATAATAATAATAATAATAATAATAATAATAATAATAGGCACAAAGCCTTGTAAGTGAGTTTGGTCGATGGAAACTGAAAGAAGCCCGTCGTTTATATATATAGGCACAGGAGTGGCTGTGG
>NW_021834751.1:10000-25969 GCF_006345805.1 Octopus sinensis
GATTATAAGTATATGGATGGAAGCACTCCGTCGGTTACGACGATGAGGGTTCCGGTTGATCCGAATCAACGGAACAGCCTGCTCGTGAAATTAACGTGTAAGTGGCTGAGCACTCCACAGACACGTGTACCCTTAACGTAGTTCTCGGGGATATTCAGCGTGACACAGAGAGTGACAAGGCCGGCCCCTTTGAAATACAGGTACAACAGAAACAGGAAGAAAGAGTGAGAGAAAGATGTGGTGAAAGAGTACAGCAGGGATCACCACCATCCCCTGCCGGAGCCTCGTGGAGCTTTTAGGTGTTTTCGCTCAATAAACACTCACAACGCCCGGTCTGGGAATCGAAACCGCGATCCTATTGTTTCCCCAATCAAGAGGGTTGCAGTTGGGGGAGTTATGTGGCCAGATGTTAGGAGTGATGTGGTCGCTGAAATTGTCTGACAGCCATGACTGGGTTCTCCTGCTTGTGTGGCTTGGTGCAGAGTCCTGTTGCCAGACACGAGGTCTTCCAGCAGCCACCTTCTTGACCCAGGGCGGCTCTACCTCCTCCAGGCACTTGATCTAGGCCTCCATGTTCAGTCTGAGGCCGCGTGGGAAGATGAACGGAGACATAACATTACCATTATTAGTGGAGTGGAAGCACTCCGTCGGTTACGACAATGAGGGTTCCGGTTGATCCGAATCAACGGAACAGCCTGCTCGAGAAATTAACGTGTAAGTGGCTGAGCACTCCACAGACACGTGTACCCTTAACGTAGTTCTCGGGGATATTCAGCGTGACACAGAGAGTGACAAGGCCGGCCCTTTGAAATACAGGTACAACAGAAACAGGAAGTAAGAGTGAGAGAAAGTTGTGGTGAAAGAGTACAGCAGGGATCACCACCATACCCTGCCGAGCCTCGTGGAGCTTCTAGGTGTTTTCGCTCAATAAACACTCACATCGCCCGGTCTGGGAATCGAAACCGCGATCCTACGACCGCGAGTCCGCTGCCCTAACCACTGGGCCATTGCACCTCCACCATTACTAGTGTTCACTCCATAAAACATGATGTTGACTGGATGTTTGATTTTCATCACTCTCGGTACATGATCCAGGGACACGGCAAGCCAACGGTTCTTCTGTGTGTTCACCATCCGTTCGGTGCGAATGACAGGCAGCAGAGCATGCTGTTTCCAAATTCCTGGTAGATTGAATTCCGTCGTGGTGCTGTTTTTCTCATAGACCAATCTGACTCTACTATACTGTGTAGTGGTCAAAATCCAAAACAAACTAAGCGTATGTTCTAAATAAAAAATATAAAATGGCGACAATTTACCCGTCACATCCGGTATATATGCAGGCATATTTCTACGGCTGGATGCCCTTTACATATATATATATATATATATATATATATAATATATATATATACTCTTTTACTCTTTTACTTGTTTCAGTCATTTGACTGCGGTCATGCTGGAGCACCGCCTTTAGTCGAGCAAGTCGACCCCGGGACTTATTCTTTGTAAGCCCAGTACTTCTTATTCTATCGGTCTCTTTTTGCCGAACCGCTAAGTGACGGGGACGTAAACATACCAGCATCGGTTGTCAAGCAATGCTAGGGGGACAAACACGGACACACAAACACACACACACACACATACACACACACACACATATATATATATTTATACATATATACGACAGGCTTCTTTCAGTTTCCGTCTACCAAATCCACTCACAAGGCATTGGTCGACCCGGGGCTATAGCAGAAGACACTTGCCCAAGATGCCACGCAGTGGGACTGAACCCGGAACCATGTGGTTGGTAAGCAAGCTACTTACCACACAGCCACTCCTGCGCCTATATATATATATATATATATATATATATATATATACACACACACACAGACAACTTATATATATATAACCTCATGAAGGGGTGGTTTTTATCCAAGGGAATATTGGTTCAGTACCTAGAAGTATTTTGGGCGATATATATATACATACAGAGGTTGGACAAAATAATGGAAACACCTAGCATCATAGCATCATAAATTTGAAATATTAATAAAACCATCAAAAGCTTGTTTATTTTTATGTTTTTTGATTTATTATTATTGTGTTGCTAAATATGTGTTCCTGAAATTGCAGTTTCTCTTTAGATATCATTAGAAAAAGGTAAGTAAAATTCATTAAAATGACAGATGTATCCGACTTTCAAAGAGGTCAATTTGTTGGTGCTCGTATGGCAGGCGCTAGCATAGTAAAAGGTAAGTGAAATTCATTAAAATGATAGATCTATCCGACTTTCAAAGAGGTCAATTTGTTGGTGCTCCTATGGCAGGCGCTAGCATAGAAAAAGGTAAGTAAAATTCATTAACATAACAGATCTATCCGACTTTCAAAGAGGTCAATTTGTTGGTGCTCCTATGGCAGGCGCTAGCATAGAAAAAAGGTAAGTAAAATTCATTAAAATGATACATCTATACGACTTTCAAAGAGGTCAATTTGTTGGTGCTCCTATGGCAGGCGCTAGCATAGAAAAAGGTAAGTAAAATTCATTAACATAACAGATCTATCCGACTTTCAAAGAGGTCAATTTGTTGGTACTCCTATGGCAGACGCTAGCGTAACAAAAACAACCGAAATGTTTGGTGTATCAAGAAGTACTGTCTTGAAAGTAATGAGTCTTTGAGAAAGAGGGAAAAACCTCTTCGTCGAAACAAAACTCAGGAAGAAAACTAAGACTTTCAGATAGGGACTGTCGGGCTCTTACGCGAATTGTTAGAAAGGATCGCAAAAGTATAGCTCCCAAAATTACTGCAGAGCTTAATGACCACTTCGAGAACCCAGTTTCCACAAAAACTGTTCACTGGGAGCTGTACAAAGCCAGATTTCACGGGAGGGCTGCAATCAGCAAACCACTACTTTTAAAAATAAACGTTGCAAAGCGTATAGAGTGGAGTAAAGGCGGTGCTCCAGCACGGCCGCAGTCAAATGACTGAAACAAGTAAATGAATATATATATGTATTTCCGCGCATGGGAAACGAAACCGCTACGTTGAACACGGGTCTCAGGATTTTCGAAGCGTAGTTCCTACATCACACCGCCATTTTATGGCCGACATCAGAATCTGTATTACATAAATTTGTATTCTCTCTGTGTCTTTATGAATATATATACATATATACATATCTGTGTATGTGCGTGTGTGTGTGTTTGTGGTATTCTTCACAAAGCCACAAGTAACTTGATCTCTTTTGCCTGTCTTTCTCTGGTGTACTTCCGTCTTTTGTGACATTCCAAGATTTTTAGAATATTCGGAAATGCTTCCAGCTGGTTGCTAATGTTGTTGTTTAGCCCCGGGTCAGTCCTGATTCAGATAGACCTATGATCACAGGCGTTCCATCTGTGACCACCCCGTCTTTTATTCTGACAGTGTATCTAGGACTAAAGAAAAAATGTGTCCTTCTCTGTTGTTTAGCCCCGGGTCAGTCCTGATTTAAACAGACCTATGATCACAGACGTTCCATCTGTGACCACCCCGTCTTTTATTCAGACAGTGTATCTAGGACTAAAGAAAAAATGTATTCTTCTTTGTTGTTTAGCCCCGGGTCAGTCCTGATCCAGACAGACCTATGATCACAGGCGTTCCATCTGTGACCACCCCGTCTTTTATTCTGACAGTGTATCTAGGACTAAAGAAAAAATGTGTCCTTCTCTGTTGTTTAGCCCCGGGTCAGTCCTGATTTAAACAGACCTATGATCACAGGCGTTCCATCTGTGACCACCCCGTCTTTTATTCAGACAGTGTATGTAGGACTAAAGAAAAAATGTCCTTCTCTGTTGTTTAGCCCCGGGTCAGTCCTGATTTAGACAGACCTATGATCACAGACGTTCCATCTGTGACCACCCCGTCTTTTATTCAGACAGTGTATGTAGGACTAAAGAAAAAATGTCCTTCTCTGTTGTTTAGCCCCGGGTCAGTCCTGATTCAGACAGACCTATGATCACAGACGTTCCATCTGTGACCATCCCGTCTTTTATTCAGACAGTGTATCTAGGACTAAAGAAAAAATGTCCTTCTCTGTTGTTTAGCCCCGGGTCAGTCCTGATTTAGACAGACCTATGATCACAGACGTTCCATCTGTGACCACCCCGTCTTTTATTCAGACAGTGTATGTAGGACTAAAGAAAAAATGTCCTTCTCTGTTGTTTAGCCCCGGGTCAGTCCTGATTCAGACAGACCTATGATCACAGACGTTCCATCTGTGACCATCCCGTCTTTTATTCAGACAGTGTATCTAGGACTAAAGAAAAAATGTGTTCTTACCTGTTGTGTAGCCGCAGGTCAATCCTGATCCAGCTGACCTCCGATCAAAGATGTTCCAACTGTGACCATCCTGTCTTCTATTCAGGCATAGTGTACCTAGGACTACATTATCTAATATGTCCTCGTTGTTTAGCCCTGGGTCAGTCCTGATCCAGACACACCTATGATCAAAAATGTTCCAGCTGTGACCATCCTGTCTTTTATTCAGACATAGTGTACCGAGGACTATATTATCTAATATATCCTTCCTCGTTGTTTCGTCTCAGGTCACTTCACTAGACCTATGATAAAAGACGTTCCAGGTGTGACCATCCTGTCTTTTATTCGACTACAGTATATCCCGGATTATATGAGCTCCTCATTGTTGTTTAGTCCGCTCTTAGCTCGTCCCTTTTTACCTTGAGCATTCGGCTTTGCTCCAGGTAAACACACACGCACCCACCCACGCGTAGCACCCCCCCCACACGCACACACACAGTACACACACACGCACACACGCACCCACCACGCGTAGCAACCCCCCCCCACACGCACACACACACGTACACACACACGCACACACGCACCCACCCACGCGTAGCAACCCCCCCCCACACGCACACACACACGTACCCACACACGCACACAACGCACCCACCCCGCTAGCACCCCCCCCACACGCACACACACACATATACGTAGTACATGCACACACACAGGCACACACACACACTCACAAACAGATACACACGCACACGCGTAGAACACGCACATTTGCACACGCCCACGCACAAATACACACCCCTCCACACAGACATTGTTTGTTCCTTCTCTGGCTCATAAGGGCCGATTTCCTGGTTTCCTTGGCGTATAGGTTCCCCACCTGGACAGGACGCCGATCCGTTGCAGGTGAGCTGCAAGACGCAGGAGGAAAGAGTGAGAGAAAGTTGTGGCAAAAAAGTCAGCAGAAGTTCGCCATTACCTTCTGCCGGAGCCGCGTGGAGCTTAGGTGTTTTCGCTCATAAACACTCACATCGCCCGGTCTGAGATTCGAACCCGCGATCCCTAGACCTCGAGTCCGCTGCTCTAACCACTAGGCCATGTGCCTCCACACACAGACATGGGAAGCACTCCGTCGGTTACGACGATGAGGGTTCCGGTTGATCCGAATCAATGGAACAGCCTGCTCGTGAAATTAACGTGAAAGTGGCTGAGCACTCCACAGACACGTGCACCCTTAACGTAGTTCTCGGGATATTCAGCGTGACACAGAGAGTGACAAGGCCGGCCCCTTGAAATACAGGTACAACAGAAACAACAAGTAAGAGTGAGACAAAGTTGTGGTGAAAGAGTACAGCAGGGATCGCCACCACCCCCTGCCGGAGCCTCGTGGAGCTTTAGGTGTTTTCGCTCAATAAACACTCACAACGCCCGGTCTGGGAATCGAAACCGCGATCCCTCGACCGCGAGTCCGTTGCTCTAAACGCTAGGCCGTGTGCCTCCACACACAGACATATATATATATACACACACACACACACACACACACAAGCAGTGGCTTCAAGGCGAATGATGACAGCCACGACCTTGTTTCTTAGTAATTCTGTTTCTGAAATACAGAAGGAACATAAATGGTTTTATGTCACCCGGGTGCATGAATCTTTCCGGGTATTTTCTGAGTGGGTGTGTGAAGTTTGTTACAGTTATCAGTAGATTGTAAAATGTGTGAGAGAACCAAACCCTACCGTTTCTTCTTTTTTTTGTGCTTTATAATCCTATTGTATTCTGTTACGTAAACCTGTTGACCTCAATGTTTGTCGGTAGCTTTTGATAGTCAATATTTTGTGAACTTAAAAAGGCGCTTGCTTGGCTCAGAGGTGAGCTCGGATAAAGGCGGTGATCTGGCAGAATCGTTAGCACGCCGGGCGAAACGCTAGCGGTATTTCGTCTGTCTTTACGTTCTGAGTTCGAATTCCGCCGAGGTCGACTTTGCCTTTCATCATTTCGGGGTCGATAAATTAAGCACCAGTTCCGCAATGGGGTCGATGTAATCGACTTAATACCTATGTCTGTCCTTGTTTGTCCCCTCTGTGTTTAGCCCCTTGTTAGCAGTAAAGAAATGAGATATTTCGTCTGTCTTTACGTTCTGAGTTCGAATTCCGCCGAGGTCGACTTTGCCTTTCATCCTTTCAGGGTCGATTAAATAAGTACCAGTTACGCACTGGGGTCTATATAATCGACTTAATCCCTTTGTCTGTCCTGGTTTGTCTCCTCTTTGTGAAGCCCCTTGTGGGCAGTAAAGAAATGAGATATTTCGTCTGTCTTTATGTTCTGAGTTCGAATTCCGCCGAGGTCGACTTTGCCTTTCATTCTTTCGAGGTCGATAGATTAAGTACCAGTTTGCGTACTGGGTCGATCTAATCGACTGGCCTCCTTCCCAAAATTTTCGGGCCTTGTGCCTAGAGTAGAAAAGATTATTTTGTGAACTTAAGAGGCGCTAGCTTGGCTCAGACGAGTGCGAGGATAAAGGCGGCGAGCTGGCAGAATCGTTTCACGGCGGGCGAAACGCTTAGCAATATTTCGTCTGTCTTAACGTTCTGAGTTCGATTTCCGCCGAGGTCGACTTTGCCTTTCATCCTTTCGGGGTCGATTAATAAGCACCAGTTACGCACTGGGGTTGATATAATCGACTTAATCCCTTTGTCTGTCCTTGATTGTTCCTTCTGAGTTAAGCCCCTTGTGGGTAGTAAAGAAATAGGTAATTCGTCTGCCGCTACATTCTGAGTTCAAATTCCGCCGAGGTCAGCTTTGCCATACATTCTTTCCGGGGTCGATAAATAAAGTACCAGTTGCGCATTGCGGTCGATGAAATCGACTGGCTCCTCCCCCAAAACTTTCGGGCCTTGTGTCTAGAATAGAAAAGACATGAGCGCGGATTCTTCGAAAAGCGTCACTCAACATTCACCAAAAAGTTCAGTGCTGTTCTGTCTGTCTTAATGTTCTGAGTTCAAATCCCCTCCGAGGTCGACTTTGCCTTTCACCCATTCCAGGTCGACAAAATAAGTACTAGTTGAGCACTGGGGTCGATGTAATCGATGGTAAGTAGCTTGTTTACCAACCACATGGTTTCGAGTTCAGTCCCACTGCGTGGCACCTTGGGCAAGTGTCTTCTGCTATAGCCTCGGGCCGACCAAAGCCTTGTGAGTGGATTTGGTAGACGGAAACTGAAAGAAGCCCGTCGTATATATATATATGTATGTGTGTATATGTTTGTGTGCCTGTGTTTGTCCCCCCACCATTGCTTGACAACCAATGCTGGTGTGTTTACGTCCCCGTACCTTAGTGGTTCGGCAAAAGAGACCGATAGAATATATACTAGGCTTACAAAAAATAAGTCCTGGGGTCGATTTGCTCGACTAAAAGGCGGTGCTCCAGCATGGCCACAGTCAAATGACTAAAACAAGTAAAAGAGAATATATATGTATATATACACACATATATAAATACACACACACTCATATATATATACGCACATATACACACACACAGTCATATATATATATATTCACACACACACATACATATATATACACACACACACTCACACCTATTTATTTATGAATGAACACTGCCTTACAACTCTAATGAATGACGGGATGGTCGATGAGAATGTGGTGTGTGCGTGAGAATTACCTAGGGTCACCTGCTGCTTGCAAAACAAGCAGCAAGATGGCCGCCAACGTAGCTGGTTTAATAAAACATTCACACACACACTGGCACAAAATCTCACCCAGGTTTTCTCAAAAAAATTTCTCCACTTCCGTCAGCTGATCTTCGACGGCTTTTCCCCCTCTACTTGTTATTTCCACAATCTTACTTCCGCTGCCGCCTACGCCGCCATTACAATGACGGCCGCGGCAACCACCACCACCACCACCACCACTAGCAGCTTCTCCACCGCCTTCATTCCAAATACCGCCAGCACCTGTCCCATACCTTTTCTTAAACAAACGATTCACGGCCTACACACAAACACACACTCAGACACACACACTCAGACACACACACTCAGACACACACACAAAGGCACACCACACACCAACAGACTCACACACAGACACGTACACACACAAATACACAGACAAAGACAATGACACACATAAACTCACACGCACATACACATAGACACACACACACTCATACACACGCTCACATAGACACACACACACACGCTCACATAGACACACACACACATTCATACACACGCTCACATAGACACACACACACTCATACACACGCTCACATTGACACACACACACTCATACAAAGGCTCACATAGACACACACACACGTTTTTGCATACACACACACACACACTCATACACACGCTCACATAGACACACACACACGTTTTTGCATACACACACACTCAGACACACACACAGAGGCACAAAGATATACACACACACATAGGCACACAAACATACACACCACACACACACCCACACACCAACAGACTCACACACAGACACGTACACACACAAATACACAGCCACAGACAAACACAATGACACACATAAACTCACACGCACATACACATAGACACACACACACACGTTTTTGCATACACACACACACTCATACACACGCTCACATAGACACACACACACACGTTTTTGCATACACACACACCTCATACACACGCTCACATAGATACACACACACATACACACGTTTTTGCATACACACACACGCTCACATAGACACACACACACACACTCATACACACGCTCACATACACACACACGTTTTTGCATACACAGACACACTCATACACACACTCACATAGACACACACATACACGATGTGTGAGAGCGTGTATGTATGATTGTGTGTGTATGTGTGTACGTCTATGTAAGTATGTATATATCCTGTTTTATATACGTGTGTGCGTATGCATGTATATATGTCAGCATGTGTAGATAAATATATGTAAATGGCTGTGTGTGGTAAGTAGCTTGCTTCCCAACCACATGGCTTCGGGTTCAGTCCTACTGCGTGGCAGCTATGGCAAGTGTCTTTTACTATAGCCTCGGGCCGACCAAAGCCTTGGGAGTGGATTTGGTAGACGGAAACTGAAAGAAGCCCGTCGTATATATGTATATATATATATGTGTGTGTGTGTGTATGTATGTGTGTGTATATGTTTGTATGTCAGTGTTTGTCCCCCCAACATGACAACCGATGGTGGTATGTTTACGTCCCCGTAACTTTAGAGGTTCGGCAAAAGAGACAGATAGAATACGTACTAGGCTTACAAAGAATAATTCCTGGGGTCGATTTGCACGACGAAATGAGATGCTCCAGCATGGCCACAGTCAAATGAGTGAAACAAATAAAAGAGTATATATATATGCATATATATATATATATATATATATATACACATACATACACACACACACGCGCACACACACAGAGGCACAAACACACACACACATATATATATGTATATACACGGAGATGTACTTGCATAGCGAGTGACTTGATCTAAGATCGTGTGCTGGAACGAAAGCAATTGCAGCGTGGAAGGTGTTTATAAGCCATTCAAGAAACACACAAAGTTTTGAAGCACGAAGCTTTGTCAGTGATCAGGTCGCGGTCTCAAAGCGACGAAAACATTTTGACAAATTAAATTTAAATGTTGAAGTGAATCTAACGGATTTTGTTTCGTAAATGGCTTATAAACACCTTACATGCTGCAATATATATATATATATATTCTTTTTTTAATCTCTAGTTTCAGCTCAGAGCTGCGGCCATGCTAATGCACCGCAGTTTTGTGCTACACTGTTATTGCGAAGAACCTCGTCTAATATGTGGCACTTGGTGAAGAATGGAGTTTGATATAGCTACTCTCATTTGCACCTCTTGCCGTGAGGTAGGTTCATCTGGGACTCTTGACAGGAAGATGTCCAGCTTTGATTTAAAAACCGCTACATCTACTTTGTGCAAGTTCCTCAGACTCTTTGGGAGAATATTAAAAAGCTGTGGACCCTTGAAACCCAGGCTGTTGCAGAAGCTGGTCCTGAAGCGTGATGGCATTGCTGGGATTTTTGGCACTATGCAGTGTCGTCCCGTTCTAGCATTGGTGTAGCTTACAATGCCAAAATTTGGCACAATTTCTTCCAGGATCTTCCAGACATATTACTGCATACCTCTCCCGTCTTCTCTCCAGGGAGTAGAGTCTTAGCTGTTTCAACCTTTCCCAGTAGCTGAGCTGTTGCAAAGAGACGATCTTCTTTGTGAATCTTCTCTGGATTGCTTCAAGGTCCGCTGTTAATTTTACACTGGTGGGTGACCATAGCTGTGAGCAGTAATCCAGGCAGCTGAGGAGGAATGTCCGCCAGAGGACCATCATGGTTTCCTTATCTCTGGTTCTGAATGTTCTTAGGATCCACCCAGCCAGACGTCTGCACTTTGTCGCCATCCTGGTAATGTGCACTTGGAAAGAGGTATCATCACTCATGTCGATACCCAGGTCCCTCACAGACTTAGGCTCTGGGATTGAAATTCCCTGTGGACCGGTTTATCCTGTAAGTTTAATATTCAGTTTTGGATGCTGGTAGCGCAGGGCCTGGAATTTTTCAGCATTAAACTGCATATTATTATCCTCAGCCCATCTGTAGATTGAGTCCAACTCCTGCTGCAGGTGTGCAACATCGCAGGGGTTCTGTATTTTCTGCGAGACTTTCGTATTGTCCGCATAGCTGGCCAGAGTGGCTATCCGGGCATTTGAGGGCATATCTGAGAGGGCCACTATAAAAAGCAGTGGTCCCAAGACAGTGCCCTAGGGAACACCGCTCACTATTTGTGTGTTCATAGAGGTGGCTCCATTAACCACTACTGCCTGACTCCTATATATATATATATGTATATATATATATATATATACATATATATATATTAATAGTTATCGCCAAGGTAACATGGCACTCCATGGACTGCCATGTTAACTTAGTCATAACTATTAATATCCAGTACCGCTGCCGTAGTTAGAGCGTCGAGCTTACAATCGTGAGGTTGTGAGTTCAATTCCCGGACCTGGCTGCGTGTTGTGTTCTTGAGCAAAACACTTCATTTCATGTTGCTCCTGTTCACTCAGCTGTAGAAATGAGTTGTGACGTCACAGGTGCCAAGCTGTATCGGCCCCTTTACCTTTCCCTCGGATAACATTGGTGGCGTGGAGAGGGGAGGCCGGTATGCACGGGCGACTGCTGGTGTTCCATGAACAACCTTGCCCGCAACTCTCCCTTGTGTCTGTTTCTTCACCATCGAATGACAAACGATGCTGGGGGTGTTTACGTCCCCGTAACTTAGCGGTTTGTGAAAAAGAGACCGATAGAATAAGTAGCACTAGGCTTACAAAGAATAAGTCCTGGGGTCGATTTCTTCGACTAAAAGAAAGACAAACCTTCAATGCGTTGCCCCAACATGGCCGCAGTCAAATGACTGAAACAAGTAAAAGAATAAAAGAATATATATATATATATATATATGTATACGATGCGACACGCATACACACACATTTATACACCCATGCACACACACACACATACACACACACACAGAGTTCTGGGTGCGGTGCACTTGTCTCTCATTGTTGACATAACAAATGATACATAGTGCGTGTGTATATATATATACGTGTGTGTGTGTGTGTATATATATATATATGTGTGTATGTATGTATGTGTGCGTATATGTATATGTGTGTGAGTGCGTGTATGTATGTATACATGCCAGCGTGTGTACATATGTATGATGTATGTATGTATGGATAGATGGATGGATGTGTGAACCGGGGGGTATATATACAAATATTTTATTCTGGTTCGTGCGGGGGTGTGTATTAATGTCAGTGTGTACACATATTCATATATGCATATTTCTGCTTCTATATATAAGTACGTACACCCCTCTTTTCCATATATATATATGTATATATATATATATATATATTATAAATAGTTACTGGGGTCGATTCGTTGAAATAAAAAGTTTTCAAGGCGGTACTCCAGCATGGCCGTAATCTAATGACTGAATAAGTAACACACACACCACACACACACACTATCTATCTATCTCTATATGTATATATAGAGGTAGATAGATAGAATGAGAAAGAGAAAGATAAATAGATAGACAGACAGACAGACAGATAGATAGATAGATAGATAGATAGATAGATAAGTTTTTTTATTGGCCACACAAGGCTGCACACAGACGGGACAAATTACGAAGTAGAGCTTTTCTTTTTGGGGAGAAAAAAAAGTGGGGTAGGTTTTCGATGAAAAGGGATCTTAAAAAGGAAAGAAAAAAGATCAATAGGGATTGTGTATCACAGAAATGTCATGATTTAAAGTGTAAAGGGGGAATCAGATAAGGTTTATCCGTGGAAAGAAAAGCCTACGGAAAATACCACGGTAACGTCGGTCATTTATTTGCAAGTAGGTAACCCTCTGTTTTAACTTTTTCTGGGTTCATAGGATCATGCTCAAGGTGGCTTCGTCATTCATACGTGCCATCCTTGCTACATTCACCCATCTTTTTTTGAAACATTCGCTAGACAAAACTTGCCTCTCTACTCTCACTTTCCTTTTCAAGTGATACTCGAAGAAGTTGATGAGAGATTGACCAGAGAGGAAAGTGTTTAGATAGATATATATATATATAGATAGATAGATAGAGTGAGCGAGATAAATAAAGAGAGATAGATAGATAGATAGATAGATAGATAGATAGATAGAAAGAGAGATAGATAGATAGATAAATAGATAGATAGATAGATAGATAGAAAGAGAGGGAGAGATAGATAGATAGAGAGGGTCAGAGAAAGAGAAAGAGAGGTAGATAAATAGATAGATAGATGGAGACAGACAGACAGACATTATTATTAAGACGGCGAACTGGCAGAATTGTTAGCATGCTTGACGAAATACTTAAAGGTATGTCGCCCGTCGCTCCGTTCTGAGTTCAAATTCCGCCGAGGTCGACTTTGCCTTTCGGGGTCGATAAATTAAGTACTGGCGAAACACTGAGTCGATGTAATAGACTAGTCCTCTCCCACCAAATTTCAGGCCTTGTGCCTATAGCACAAAGAATTATTAAGACGGCGATCTGAGAGAATCGTTAGCACACCGGACTAAACGCGTCGCGGCATTTCATCCGTCTATAGGTTCAGAGTTCAAATTCTGCTGAGATTGATTTTGCCTTTCATCATTTCTGGATCGATATAAATAACTACTAATTAAACACTAGGCGTAGTAGTGGCTGTGTGGCAAGTAGCTTACTTCCCAACCACATGGTTCCGGGTTCAGTCCCACTGCGTGACACCTTGGGCAAGTGTCTTCTGCTATAGCCCCGGGCTGACCAAAGCCTTGTGAGTGGATTTGGTTGACGGAAACTGAAAGAAGCCCGTCATATTATATATATATATATGTTGAGTTTTACGTCTTTTTGTGGTGTCCTGTACGTATATATATTTATATATGCATGTATATATACATGTAGATGTCGGTACGTACATATATGTTTGTATGTATGCATATATTTTATTTATTACACTATATATAATATATAGTATATATATATATATATATAGATTATATATATATATATATATATATATATATATATATATATATAATATATATATATATATACATATATATTATATATATATATATATACATATATAGTATACGTTTGTGTGTCTGTGTTTGTCCTCCACAACATCGTTTGACAACCGATGCTACTGTGTTTAAGTCCCCGTAACTTAGCAGTTAGGCAAAACTGACTGATAAAATAAGTACTAGGCTTACAAAGAATAAGTCCTGGGGTCGATTTACTCGACTAAAGGCAGTACTCCAGCATGGCTACAGTCAAATGACTGAAGCAAATGAACTAGTGTCAATGCAACCGACCGACGCCCGCCTCCCCCTCCTCACCAAAATGGTTGCCATTTTTAGCCATTATTTGTTGTTTTTTAAAGGATTGAGCCAGTAGAATCATTAACACACGGATCAAAATGCTTAACAGTATTTTGTCCTTCTGCACAATTCAGTGGTTAGAGCGTCGGGTTCACGGTTATGAGATAGTGAGTTCGATTCTCGGACCAGGCTGCGTGTTGTGTTCTTGCTTCAGTTCACTCATCTGGCAAAATTTAGATGTGACGTCACCGGTGCCAAGCTGTATCGGTTCCTTTGCCTTTCTCTTGGTATTGGCCCCTTAGCCTTTCAATCGGTGAATGTATATATATATGTGTGTGTGTATATATAATATATATGTATATATACATATAATATGTATGTACATATATATATATATATATATATATATATAATATCACGTGACCGACCAGACCATCAGATGTTGCTACACATCGCTGGTCACAATGCGTTCGCATTGTTTTAGCCTTCGAATGACGCCACCCCGCTGGCTAAGCGAGCAGGCCAACAGAAGAAAGAGTGGTGAAAGAGTACAGTAGGGATCACCATCCCCTGTCGGAGCCTCGTGGAGCTTTTTAGGTGTTTTCGCTCAATAAACACACACAACGCCCGGTCTGGGAATCGAAACCGCGATCTTGCGACCGCGAACCGCTGCCCTAACCACTAGGCTATTGCGCCTCCACCATATACATATATGTATATATATATACATACATATATACATATATATGTATATAGATATATATACATACATATATATGTATATATATATGTATATTGTATGTATGTATATATGTATATGTCTATATATGCGAAGGGATTCTTTCACTTTCCGTTTACCAAATCCACTCACAAGGTTTTATTCGACCCGAGGCCTTAATAAAACACCCTTGCCTAAGGTGCCACGCAGTGAGACTGAATCTGAAACCACGTGATTAGGAAGCGAACTTCCCCCAACACAGTTCCGCCAGGCGTGTGCCTATCGTCATAACAGGATCGTAATCGAAAAACCGAATGCCTTTACCAAGCCGTGGAGAACATTCTTGCCCCCGTAACGGAAGAAAACATCTCTATTAGACGCGAAAGGTTAGCTCGGTGCGAAGCATTCAAATCCCAAGGCAATACCATCCCAGATAATGCACGACTGGATCGGGAAATCCTATATACAGAATGTATGTATATGTATATATATGTATAAGCTACAGTAGAAAACGCTACTGCCCCAAGGCGGCAAGCTGGCAGAGTGGTTAGCACGCTGGGCGAAATGCGTAGCCGTATTTCATCTGCCGTTACGTTCTGAGTTCAAATTCCGTCGAGGTCGGCTTTGCCTTTCATCCCTTCGGGGTCGATAAATCAAGTACCAGTTACGCACTGGGGTCGAATTAATCGACTTAATTCGTTTGTCTGTCCTTGTTTGTCCCCTCTGTGTTTAGCCCCTTGTGGGTAGTAAAGAAACATATATACAGAATGGATTGAGCTAATGCGTTGTTTGGTTGGCTGTTAAATGTAAGGTTTACCGGGCTATAGTGCTTTCTTCTCTGCTGTATGGAGATGAAACGTGGACAGTCTGCAGATTAAGTGGCTGTGTGGTACGTAGCTTGCTTACCAACCACATGGTTCCGGGTTCAGTCCCACTCCGTGGCACCTTGGGCAAGTGTCTT
>NW_021834752.1:0-7500 GCF_006345805.1 Octopus sinensis
GAAAGTTGCCATTTTGGTTATAACCTAAAAAAAAAAAAATAGAAAATAGAAAACAATCCAAAGACAAGTGGTGGAAACTTTCGGTTTCCGTAATTTCGTTACGTTGCTCTTGGTTTTTCTCTCGTTTTTTTACTTTCAATTATGCATTATTTTCTGGGCTGTTTTTTATAACGTGAAAGAATAACACCACTATCGCGATCCGTCCGCAGTTTTTTTTTTAAACTTTAGAACTGTGACAGTGTTCTTTATATATATATATATATATATATATATATATTATATATGTATGTATGTATGTATATATGTATATGATATAATATATATATATATATATATATATATATATATATATATATATGTATGTATGTATAGATGAGATAGATAGATAGATAGATAGATATATAACTTTGATAACTTTGATAACTTTGATAGTTTCGGCCAGTATAGACCCATGCCATGTCTAACTTAATAACACCATCTGGTGAAGTCTTTTAGTCATATATTGAGCACCATGACTTACTCTAGCATGGAGTTATTATTCTTGGAGCCATATTCGGGTGTAGGAGGTTGGGCCGGGATTTTTGAAGAAATTTGTCCAGTGAACTTTTATGGAATCCGTTTCCGTTTTGACGTAATTTTGTATTAAAGAGATCGAGACGGTTGAGGTAAAGTAGTTGTGACGTAATATTGTTATGTGTCCTGAGTTCGATTTTTGTAGTGGGCGGATAGCTCGAGTCCAAGTCTGGGATGGATTCTAAAATTGATGCCAACATCATTTCCACATCACACAAATGAAACTGCGCTCCCAGCGGCGTTGGAGAGAGTAGAGATTGAGTTTTTTTAGTCAACCCCAATAGTCAATGCCTGTCATGCCGTCAATCTTTCTTGTTATTGACCTCTGGAGTGCTTCCACTTACATAATGAGTTGCTTTGCATGGGGTGACCGCAGTGGGCAACAGTACTCAAGGCGGGGTCGGGCAAAAGTAGAGTAAAGTAGGATAATAGTGTAGGCATCCAATATACCCATCATTACTACCAGTCCAATAAGGGTATATTACAACCATATGTGCATGACATGGTGATCTCATATCAAGATAAAGAGTGCATGACCTTGCATGTGGGGACCAGGTTAGAATTTTCTTCAAGTTAAGAATCCTATCCCACTCAAAAGGTCCCTGAATAAGGTTTGTTTAAGGATGATGAACAAAACACCCATGTTTTTGGAGGTGAAATATTTAAACCTCAAAGAATTCCTCTCAATACATGGCCTTCATGCCCCACCCACCGACTACTTCTGCTTCTGATCAGAGATTACAAATGGCTTTTGGATTACAAACGGCTGGTATGTAATTGTATATTAGTATTTTTGTATTTGTATTTTGTATAGTGTGTAAAAAACATCCTGATGAGAAGAGTGTCAATTTTGATAATATGAAATATGTCATATTACTTGGCACGTCTCTGAAACGACCCGTAGATGAAATCTAAATTTTTAAACTTTTGTGTTATTTTTCGGAGGTTTTTAATACGTCCTTTTAATGTTTCATCATCCCAAATTTTTAATTATACCAATATTTTATAACTTTTAAAATGTAGATTCACTGTGTTTTGTGTATAACAACGACTTATCTCTCTCTCTCTCTCTCTCTCTCTCTCTCTCTCTCTCTCTATATATATATATATATATATATATATATATATATATATCTAGTTATAACTTTATATCTGTAATTTATACATCCGTTTTGTAATGTGGAAGAATATATGATTATATGTATCTATTTGATCTTCAAGTGTGGACCTTATTCATGTTCCTCTAGTTTCCGTTTGCATTGCCTCCGTTCAAATTTAGAAGTGATATAATATATATATATATATATATATGTATGTATACATACACACATACATATATATATATATATATACATATATATATATATATATATATATATGTGAGTGTGTGTATACATATATATATGCATATACATATACATATATGTATATATATATGCAAGTACACATTTTTCTAAAATCTTGTACAACTCTATTTCAGTCTATCAGCCCTTTCACGCTTATTCGTTCATTCCACTCTTCGTTCTTTCGTTCCCCCCCTCTCTCACATTTCTTTGCCTTCTCTTCTTACTCACTTTCCCTCCACTTTTCACTTCACTGTGTCCCTGTCCTTTTTTCTCTCTCCTCCTTAATTCTTCTGTCCCTCTGCTTCTACTTCTCTCTCTTCTCTTCCCATGTGACCGCTGGTCAGCCAAGCCTGTTCTTTCTTTCTTGGTATGACCGTTGTCCGTGCAACATCGATATAACCCCCTGTGTTTGTGAAACTCATCTATCTCTGCCGTAAGGCTTCATTTCCACACGCGCCAGCTTAATTCAATTCGTCCTTAGGCGAATGACACCTATTGTTATATCCTGTAATTATTTTTATTGTATTTATTATTTTATTTATATTTGTGTATCTTTGTCCGTTTTTCTGTTCTTGTTTTTGTATACATTCGCTGCTTTCTTCGAAGGAATCTAATGCTCTTAGCTTAGTTTTTCCTTGGGGCTGGCCAGATTGGCGCAAGCTCAAGAATAATCAGCCGAAATTGCGAGGATAATCTGGTACTTGACTGAGGAAAGAAAACTTCGAATGACTCGTCCTTGTTTCCTTGTATCGTCTATCTGGATATTTTGTTGTCCCTTTTTGTATCACCTAGCTGTCCGAATGTTTTGCGTTCTTATCCCATTTTGTACTATATATATATATATATATGTATGTATATATATATACTAGCAGTATCGCCCGACGTTGCTCGGGTTTGTAAGAGAAATAACTATATAAGCATTTTTAGAGAGTTACTTCCCTTATAGATGCCAATTCGGGCTTTTTTAGCCATTTCTGTTTTGGTGTCTTCATGCCATGAAGTCGTTGTTCTAAAAGAACGCTGGTCTCCTTGACAACGCTTTACGACGTTGATTTCCTTACACTCCCTTCCCCACAGCTTCACGAGGGAGGGAAGAAGGGGGAAAAGCAACACAGGTGCAGGTGTGACCATGGACGCCAACTCCGCCGCCATCGACACACGAAAAATTATGCATTAAAATGGAATAAAAAATGATGTTAAATTATTTTTAAAATCGTAGACTCACCGTAGACGCGCGCTAATACTCAGACGGGCTCGATATGAATCACGACTATAAGAAACCCGAATTTGGTTAAACTGCACCGCAAAATGTGGGAGTAGTTAGGAATCTAAATCGAAGGGGACAGACACTCACACACTACAGTTTTATATATATAGATATATATACACACACATATATATATATATATATATATTATATATATATATATAATATATATAAGACGGACTTCATTCAGTTTCCGTCTACCTATCCACGCCCAAGATACTACGCAGAGGAACTGGATCCGGAAACACACACACACGCACACACATACGTACACACTAAGACGCATGCATACGCATACACAAACATTTATATAGGTAGATATACACATTCATATATGGATATACATATCATGCAAGTATATGTGTAAACGGATGTGTTAGTGGGTGCATCTATTTGTCAGTTTTTCTCTTTACCTACCTGCAGGTAAATACACGAATTTATATATTGATAGATCGATAGACAAGTAGATATAGAGATACGGACAAACAGATAGGCAGGCGCACGAATGACTAAGAACCGAATGAAGAGGCAGCTAGATAGATAGATAGATAGATAGATAGATAGATAGATAGATATATAGATAGATATATAGATAGATAGATAGATAGATAGATAGATAGATAGATAGATAGATAGATAGATAGATAGATAGATAGATAGATAGATAGATAGATAGATAGATAGATAGATAGATAGATAGATAGATAGATAGATAGATAGATAGATATTACCATAGTTACGGTTCTTATTTACCAAATTGTTTTCTGTTATATTTCAAGCTATAAAAAAATTGTCCCCGTAGATTTCGTGCAAATGTCTCAGTTAATAAGTATAGATTTTCGTAGGAAATTAGTCTTTAATAATCATAATAATAATAATAAAAATAATAATAATAATAATAATAATAATAATAATAATAATAATAGTAATAATAACAATAATAATAATAATAACAACAACAATAATAATAATAATAATAATAATAATAATAATAATAATAATAGTAATAATTGTTGCTTTCCTGTGAATATTTTTAGCTTTTTGAGATATATAGAAATAAACAAGCGTGCGAACGTACACGCGTGCATACACACGCGCGCGCAAGCATACATACACATAAACACACATACCTTTTGGAAGTACTTTTTTAATCACTTTTCTTCAGATGTTCATCTGATTCTTTTTAATCATTGCTGTTGTTGTTGTTGCCGTCGTTGTCTTTTTTAACACCAGGTCAACCAAGAACAAGCAGAAATATGTTCAGAAGCATTCTAACTTTTGCCATTTCCTTCGCTTATTAGCATACCTTACAACTTTTCATATTCAGGCTTCAAATCCAGTACAAGTCAACTTATTCTTGTCTCTCTAGGGATCGATACGATCTAGGGACTCGGGGCGATTCGACTCATTACTCCTCCTCAAACTGCTACCTTTCTCCCAAAATTTGAAACATGAGTTTTATTATTATTATTATAATTATTATTAAGACAGCGAGCTCTCATAATCGTTAGCGCGCTGGACGAAATACTTAGCGGTATTTCGTCCGTCGCTACGTTCTTTAACACCCCGGGCGAAACATTCATGACCATAAGGGACGATAGGCACGGAAACTAAAGTGAAGACTACGTCTTTCAATTTTGTATAAACCTTTTGTGTTTTTCTGAACATTGAGTGTTGGGGCTGCTGCATTGCTGTCCAGCACCTGTGTATTTTTTGCACCCAATTTACCCTCCTACCATATATCAATACGGCCTCGAGATACTTCTCCACTGGGAGAAGATTCCCACCGATTGTGATACAACTTCCACAACTGCTGCGCATGTCAATCCAGTCTATAAAGGAAAAGGACAGGTGACAATACACACCCCTCTGTGTTCTGCTGAACTTCACGGCAACTCGAAGTAGTACAAATTGTTGTTGTTGATATTATTATTATTACTGTTGTTGTTGTTGCCTTTGCACAGCTTCTAACGCTGGGGATGTACTACAGAGTCAGCTGTTCACTACCAGTGAACTAAGGTAACACCTTTTATTTTTCGAGCACCTTCCGGAGTATTCGAGCGGTTCCAAGCAATGCTGTTTTCTGCAAGTGCTCCACACTTATTGCAGCCCCTATTTGTTCCACGTACTTCTCGAGATTTTTACTCACTGTTCCCACGGCTCCGACAATTATTGGTACTACTGCTACCTTTTTCATCGACCACAACTGCTTAACCTGTCATATCTATCGACTTTTCTTTCTTCCTTATCGTATACCTTATTGTCAGCTGGGCATGCTATGTCTGGCTTCCTTATAATTATTATTGTTGTTGTTATTATTATTATTATTATTATTATATTATTATTATTATTATTATTATTATTATTATCATTATTATCATCATTAACATTATCATCATCATTATTATTATTATTTTTTTTATTGTTGTTGTTGTTATTATTATTAATATTATTATTTTTAGTAGTAGTAGTAGTAGTAGTAGTAGTAGTAGTAGTAGTAGTAGTAGTAGTAGTAGTAGACAATAAGAAGAGCGTGATGCGATTGTAAGAGATTGTTTATTGGTTTGGACGATATTTCGGCAACTTGTCTGTCTTTTTCAAGTACAAAATGTAAAAAGAAGAAACTCAAAATATTCTAAAACATAGAAATTCCAAAACATCAACGAGGAATCCCTGCGTTCCCACTCCGACGGAATGGCATCATCAGTCTTCCATTTTGCAACTGGTAAAAAGAAAAAGAAAGAAAAAGTAGAAAAGAATACTGAGTCAAAATGCGATGGAATTCACCTGTCATTTTATTCATTCATCCTGGGTGTGACGTCAGTAGCTCACAAATATATTTGTCCTCTTGCATGTTGAGTACTAAAAGTGTAGTAGATTCAGAATATTTTCTGAGAAGGTGCACTTTTAGGTGATCCTCAAATTTGTAGCCGCTTGATGTAGAATGTTCGGCAAGTTTTGTTGAACGACTGCTTTTGAGCCTGACATCATATCTGTGTTCATTAAATCATTTGTTTAAATGTTCTGTTGTATAACTAACATAAATCAAGTTGTGTATGGTGCATTCTGCTGCGTATACCAAATGCCCTACCTTCCGTATAAATCATAACATTTTTGTTATGATTCCTGGTGGAATTGACTGGACACTCGTTGTTGCACAAATGAACAGGGCTTACCTGTCTTGCGGCTGTTTTGCAAATTTCGGTGCCAGTTGAACACTAAACGAATTCCATCACGTATTTTACTTTACTCTTTTCCTTGTTTCCGTCATTTGACTGCGGCCATGCTGGAGCACCGCCTTTAGTCGAGTAACTCGACCCCGGGACTTATTCATTTGTAAGCCCAGTACTTATTCTATCGGTCTCTTTTGCCGAACCGCTAAGTGACAGGGACGTAAACACACCAGCACCGGTTGTCAAGCAATGCTATGGGGGACAAACACAGACACACAAACATATACACACACATACATATATATATACATATATATGACAGGCTTCTTACAGTTTCCGTCTACCAAATCCACTCACAAGGCTTTGGTCGGCCCGAGGCTATAGCAGAAGACACTTGCCCAAGATGCCACGCAGTGGGACTGAACCCGGAACCATGTGGTTGGTTAGCAAGCTTCTTACCACACAGCCACTCGGTAACTAAAATTATTTCCTTTTGCAAGTCACTTGCAATTTCCTTCATTCGAGATTCCAGCAATCCCCTATATCAGTACAGATCTGTTTTATCTTCAAAAATTGGAATTTCGGACTTGTCCGTCATTAAGCGGATGATCGGAGCAGAAATAGAAGTAAATGTGGGATGATGTGGGTTTGCAAAATAACTGTGATTATTCTGTCTCCAGAAAACTTTTGTGCCCAAAACTCAAAGCTAGTTTTTGACAAACTAAACGAAAATTTTATATTAGAATTCAAGCCATAGCTTTTAGCGCAACAGTTATGAAGGCAGTCAGCAGGCAGAATGGTTAGCATGCCGGACGAAATGCTTAGCGGCATTTCGTTCGTCTTTACGTTCTGAGTTCTAATTCCACCGAAGTCGACTTTCATGCCTTTGTACCAAAATTTAAAATCATTAATATCATCAATAATTGCGGTGGCAAGCTGGCACAACTATTAGTACGCCGGACAAAATGCTTAGCGACATTTCGTCCGTCATTAAGTTCTCAGTTCAAACTCCGTCAATATAGAATTTGCCTTTCTACATTTCGGTGTCTATTAGATAAGTACGAGTTGAAGACCCGGAGCCAATGGAATCAACCAACTCTAACCCGTGCCAAAATTTTGAACTATTGCTACTGCTGCTGCT
>NW_021834752.1:12500-17500 GCF_006345805.1 Octopus sinensis
TTACTGCTCCAGAATGAACTATACTAACAAACTTTGGTGCTAGTAACATTTATACCAGCATACAACACACTGTAGGTCTGGAAGCAATCACACACTGGGTAGAAGGTATAGAGAGATAAAAATCGAACGTTTTAAAATGAACTTCATCAAAGTTATACGCTCAGTACTGGAAGAGTATATGTTCAAATTAGATTGTGAAATAGATGGACTAATAAACTGCACAGCTCCGGGAACAAAGTATACACTATTCTATGCTAATCTTAAGATGGGTTTCTTACAAAAAGTATTATGCCAGGAAGTAGAGAAAACTTTTTACTTAAATTTTAAAATGTGTTTGAAAATTGGATGAAAGCATTCTTCGATGAATGAATTACTTTGGGGGTAAAAATCAAAAGATGAGCTACAAATGTTCAACAATTTGTACATCCTGCGGTCATTTATTAAATTTGCAACAGAAACTAGAGATGGTGATCTACCTTCCTTAGACATACACGTGAAATTATGTAATTGAATATTTTCACAAAACAAACACTTAACATCTGTCTACACACACCAAACAGAACGTTTTAGATATATGGTAAGATGTAATTGTGCAATAGTAGTTGACTTTAAATTAATGGTTTGAAAGGCTTCCTGAATTATCACTTCGATTGATAAAACAATGTGGTTACAAAAACAATGAAACTAGACATTATACAACTGAAGACGCCTAGGAAAATTGTTAAGGAAAATACTATTCCGTTGACCAATGAATGTGGTCCAGGAGTGACCAATATATTCAACGTTATGAAATATTTACAATACTTTTTCAATGCCCCTGGTTGAAGAAAATCTCATAAGGAACAGCAAATGTCAATCAAAACATCTTTAAAAGCAGTTCACTAGAGCAAAATTCCCATCAGAGGATAATTCTGGATTCTCCGTGAAAGAGAATCGATGTGGAATATGCAGTAACAGCAAATGTTTCCAATATTCCATTACTAGTCCTCATATGAAATTTAGAAGTTAATTCTCCTTCCAAGTCTAATACATCGCATAAATTGTCCCAATTGCAAAGAGGATTATAATGACGAGACAGAAAACTCCCTTTGCCAACGTGCAAGAATTCATAGACAATATATCAAACGAATGGAATTTACATAAGGTCCCACTGAGAAAACATCTCGAAATACGCGGAAACAGCAGATTCAAGATTTTTTCCTTATGAAAATGCCCAAAGGATGATCCGGAATACCGGAAGGAAATGAAAATACATTTTTAAAAAAATATGTCGCCATATTAAACGTGTATAAAGTAATTTTATAAAAATATGAGAAATTTTTATTGAAAAAATTACTTTTCCAGATGAACCAAACGAAATAATCATTTGATATTATTTCTAATGATATTCTAATTACTATTACTAAAATTACCGAGAAAATTAACACTCGAACACTCAACACATATTCTCTCTCTCTCTCTCTCTCACATACACACACACACACACACACACATACACACACACACACTCTTTCTCTCTCTCTCTCACACACACACACATTCAAACACAGTTTGAAATACAGACCCCATACACACACACACACATGTTCACTCACGCATATTTAAAAGTCTTCCTAAACATTTTACTGAATGGTTTAACAACCTAGCAGCTGACCAAACATCCAATCAGTGACTAAAAGCATCAATGAGTTGCAGTTTATAAAGGTTTGATTTCTTTTCACCTATCGTCAACTCAATCATCTCCGAAAACACTTCTTTAATTTTTGTTTCCTCAAATTTTTTTCTTCTTTCTCCTACCAAGCCTCAAAAAGATCATAGTATATGCTTTGTCATAAAAAAAAATCACAACCCACATACATAGAAATAAAAAAATGACAAAGAACATCTCAGACGACCACTTCGCAACAACCTTCAACCAAAAACCAAGAAAAGTTGTATTATCTCATGTTTATATAAAACGAAGGAATTTTTAAGAACTTACGACCTCCTTCTTGACGAGGCTGTGTGGTAAGAAGTTTGCTTCCCAATCACATGGTTCCGAGTTCAGTCCCACTGCGTGGCACCTTGGGCGTCTTCTACTATAGCCTCGGGCTAACCAAAGCCTTGTAAGCGGAATTGATTAGACGAAAATTGAAAGAAGCCCGTCGTATATGTGTGTGTGTGTATGTGTGTGTGTGTGTGTGTGTGTGTGTGTGTGTGTGCGCGTGTGCGTGAGTACCATTGTGTCTGTGTTTGTTCCCATCCGGCCACCTCGTTCGTTTGTTTACGTCACTGTGACTTAGGGGTTCGGCAAATTAGACCGATAGAATAAATACCAGGCTTTAAACAGTACTGGGGTCGATTCGTTCGACTACAATCTCTTCAAGGCGGTGCCCCAGCTGGGTCTCAATCTAATGACTGAAATATATAAAAGATAAAATATATAAAGGCTGTATACCACTACAAATAATCTATATATATATATGTGAATATGTATATATTTTTAGCTATATATGTATGTATTTTATATTTGTATGTACATATGTATGTATCCTGAATGTTTAAAATGTTTACTTCGCAATCACAGTCGGTGTTGACCCGAGCCCGATGAGTGGAATTTGGTCAATGTAGTTCAAATAGGAAGCTGCTGAGCTGCCACATCCTGCAGGCCCAAGATGAACCTGAGTCTGAAGTAAAAGCAGCGTCTATATCATGGCCTCCATCAATTTGTGTCCCATTTTACCTTTACAGACGTGCAATTTTGCTTTCACAATTTATTCACTTATATCTAAGTAGTCGTTAGGATTAATCAAGCTTTATATGTGGTCGATTGTATGGTCAGATATAGCGCACAGAGCACATCTTATAATGTTAATAGTGGAAAAGGAGTCATTGGATCCAGTATATTCCCATATATGGTGCTTGGGAATATTCTGAAAGTATGCTGGCTTGATCGTTTCGCTCATTGTCTCTCTCTCACCTGAAATGGCCCGCAATTAACAGCAATAGCAACAACAGTAACAGCAATATTACGATTAAAATCTCTTGTCTACGAGTTGCTATCAGAAAGTTCCCGGACTGGTTCTGTAGCACGCCAACAGATGGCAGCACACGGTTGCGTGCACAGTGAGAGCATATATATATAAATATATCGGGGCCTTCACAAGAAAGAGCCCGAACGTCTATTGACCCCTATATGTAACTTCACATTTGCTGTAAATATGGTCCTCATGACGAAAGCATCAGCTATGTGACTGGGTGAAAGTCGCCTCGCAATCACATTGCTCTTGTTTCGATTCTGCTGTGAAGCAGAAAGTAAAATAAACATTTTTTTTCTCTAACATGACTTTCACTCGCTCAAACTTTATGTGTTTTTGGGTGAAAGGTGAAAGGTGAAACTTGTTATTGAGTGTCTGACCTTTACCGTCACGTGGTTTCATACCTTTCTTTGACAACCTTTAGCGAGGCCCACTCTGTTGTGAAAATTCAGATCAAGCCTCGAGTCATAGGATAAATCGATATCTTGAACTGTTGCCCCCTACTGAAGCAACCAATGAACTATCGAATCCTCAAATCTCTTCTACCAATGTTTGAGGTACCGACACGGCCCTTTTCACTCTCGTATTACACTAATTAAAACACTGAAATAGGTCCACACAGATACAAGTATTTCTTCTCCGTTTGTAAGTTTGTTGAGAGAAGAGGAGGCTGTGGCCAGGATCTTTGAAGTAAGCTTCCCATCCAAGAGTGGTGAAACTGGGACCTCAAGTACAAAATCTGGGTGAGCGATTTTAGGACAATGTATATGGAACGGAAACCGGAAGCGAGGATACATTCTCATTGCTAGAAGGATGCAAGGACCGGAGGAGGGCGTCGAACAGTATGATCGGATCATGATTCAATCCAAACCACAGAGACGATGTGGATGGGTTAAACTTTGTGAGGTACCAAACCAAACGTTTAACTGAAAGTACCCAATGATTAATTGGTTGTGGTGTTAATCTAGGAAGAGTGATAATCTAGGTGTATCTCTCGTCCTCTACAGAATGGTCTATTATACCTGTCATCCAGTTATTGGTATACAAGTTTATTTGGTAGTGTTGAGCACAGTGGAATTATTGGACTATCACTTAACTACTGCTACACAAGAACTAGAAGGGGATGCTACCCGTAACAAATTTCGACGACAACCTATGTACAAACACATTGTGATAATTGTGTTCGGCACGAGCTGCGTTTGGACTGCCATCCGACGAAATATACCGAACATAGAGGTTTTGCTGTTAAAAAGAGAAGCATCTCACAAAGGGCATTATGAAAAAAACACGTGACTGAAGTGAAATTATTCCAGCTAAGAATTGAAATCGAAATACGGTCTTTCAAGGCCAGAAATTCTTCGTCCCTTGGTTGCGCCTTTCAACAGTTTCTATTGGTCTCTTGGTCTAATGCCAAGTTTAATAAAAATAAAGAATTATTATTATCATAATTACAATTGCTTGGAAAATTTTGGATATGCATGAAATTATTTCTCATGTAAGAATCATAAGGTGCACAGCTCTTTAGGGAATGAATTTAGTCCTGACGGAGGGGTAGCAATAAAGGAAAGGAATCGATGTGGCATCGCTGGTTGTAGAATTTTGTAGGTTACGGCGGTCAGGGCTGCTTCCTATCCCATTCAAATACTCAAATTCATAATAATAATAATTATATATATATATATATATATATGTGTGTGTGTGTGTGTGTGTGTGTGTGTGTGTATGTATATATATTCAAATAATAATGTGTACATATCAAAACGTATGCATATACTAATATATAAATATACTCACGTGTATGTATTCATATATATATATATATATCATTGGGACATGTTGTAGTGTCCTCTAGGTAGTTGGCAACTTATATCACAACTTGGGATTCTTCACATAATACTTATTTCACCCACCCACCCACCGCTGCACCATCGCATTCGTCCAACCCTCGGTCCTTTAACAACACAAATAGCATAAGCAAAGAGA
>NW_021834752.1:20000-26481 GCF_006345805.1 Octopus sinensis
TGCGCAGTGGTCGATCGACAAAGAAAAGTATGCTTTGTATTTAGACACCATGTGTTCAACTCCTTGTAGGTTTTGACATCGCATTTTACAGCCGTCCGAGAGTCGCTAAAATAAAATACACTTCAAGTACTGATGGGGATTGAATCGATTGTTCCCCTTTCCAATATATAGATACCAATACTAAAATCAGGTGGTTCAATAGAATCGATAGAGAAAACAGAGAAAAATGCTTTGTATTATGTAGTCGCTATGTTATGTCGGCGTGCTGACAGAACCGTTAGCCCTCCCGGACAAGTTACTTACCAGTATTTCGTTCGTCTTACGACCTGAATGCTCATTTCACAGAGGGTGACTTCACCTTTCTTCTTGTCGGGTTCGATAAAATTAGTAGCAGTCGTGCACTGGGGTGTGAGATGTAATTGACTAATTCCCCCAAAATTACAGGCCTTGTACCTTTGGTAGAAAGTATTATGTAGTCGCTATGCGTTTTTGTGTTCAAATGCAACTCGGGCTCCTTTATAATTTTTTTTATCCTGCTGGGCTTGATAAATCTAAACCAGAAGTGTAATGATGTCCCTTTAATTGCTAATGCTGTGAAGGCAGAAATTTCTTAATTCCATCCAAGGATCGAGGAAGAAACCCGAAATATTTTTGTCCTCAAACCAAATCCCAAAGATCTAAGCCTTTTAACAGAAGTCACAAACTGAAGGAGACATTTTTGTTTTACTTCAATTATTTTGTTTGTACCTCACAGCTCCAAATGACTGGGAGGTCATGCTTCAAAAAAATGCCAACGTGTGAGTGGTTGAGCACTCCACAGACACCCATACCCTCAACACAGTTCTCAGGGAGATTCAATGTGAGACAGAATGGAACAAGGCTGACCCTATGAACAACATTTTCGCCAACTGAGTGGAGAGGAGCGACATCAAATAAAGTGTCTTGCTTAAGGACACAATGCTACGCCGGGAATCGAACTGACGATCGTGAGCAGAATATCCACCCCCACCCCACCCCATCCCACCCGGACCGCTAAACCACTCGCCTCGATTGGTCAAGAAATTCTGTTAAGGAATACCTTTAAATTTCTTTGAAATTCTTTAAAGGGTCAGCGCACCTGCGTCATAAATGTAGATATTACAACTAAGGAAATGCGAGCAATTCCGAGGGAGGGGGTAAGTCAATCACATGGACCCCCAGTATTCAACCCTCATTTATATTATCGACACCGAAAGGATGAAAAGCAAAAGTCGACCCCGGCGAAATTTGAACTCAGAACGTAAAGACAAATGAAATGCCGGCTCGATAACGTTTCTGACAGCCCACCTTAACCCTTCGTGGGCTGGCAGGGTCGGAATTACACAAAACGCCATTGTGGTACCCTTTTAGTTTTGCGCATTTCCGCACTATCCATAAAGTAATATTTGTTTAATCTAAGGCGGCGAGCTGGCAGAAATGTTAGCACGCCGGGCGAAACACTTAGGAGTATTTCGTCTGTCTTTACGTTCTGAGTTCAAATTCCGCCGAGGTAGACTTTGCCTTTCATCCTTTCGGGGTCGATAAATTAAGTACTAGTTGTGTACTGGAGTCGATCTAATCGCCTGGCGCCCTCCCCAAAAATTCCCGGCCTTGTGCCTAGAGTAGGAAACAATATTTGCTTAATCTTGTATATATGTGTGAGTGCATGATACAGAACAAGAAATTTAGCACTTTGTACAGTTTTATAAACTGTATATATAGCACTAAATATGAAATGAAACAAAAAGAATAAAAGAAAAAAGTATATCGATTCATAGCAGAACAAATACGAAGAAAATTGATTTAGAGTTCATCAGAACATCTTAAAAAAGAACAGAAAAAAATAATAATTTTACAGAAGGCCAATATGGTCATTGGGGTCCAAATAGATCCCAATGACCATATTTTATGCATCGATATGACTGGAAATTTGTAAATAGAAATTTGTATGTGCATTGTATTGCCAATAAAAGCCACGAGATATAAATCATTTAGATAAAAAATATAAAAGTTGCATAAAGTTTTAAAATTTCCTGCCCACGAAGGGTTAAAGTAGATAAGTAATATTAAACATACATGGTTGCTCGGCTTCTTGTAGGTAGTCACAATATTCTGGAATATCTGGAGGGCTATTCTTTGGCAAGCACATTTTAGTAAAGAATGCATTTTAATTTCATTTAAATTCTCGGCATACTTTACTCATATCGAAAGATATGTGAGCGATGTCAATGATATTACACCTATAACATTGTTTGGTTGCTAAAAATTGGTGACTACGATTGGTCTCTTCCACTAATTGCAGCTTTCATTAATTAGACTGTGGTCCTGTAGTTGGATGATTATCCCCTGGTCATCAGTGAGGCATTGATTCTTATGCTGAATTTGGAAAATAGAAAAGACACTACGATGCGTGTAATTAGAAACCATTTCTGTCATTCGACGCTCTGGATGAAACCAAAACAGAAGGAAGGCAGAGATGGTGTTCGGGTGATTTGAACTAAGAAAAAGAAGGAGGAGGAGAAGAAGGAGGAGGAGGAGGAGGAGGAGGAGAAGAGACGAAGGAAAGAAGAAGAAGAAGAAGAGAAGAAGAAGAAGAAGAAGAAGAAGAAGAAGAAGAAACTGCAAGCTACCGAATTTAACACGTCTGATCTCATGAGTAACAATGTTCATGTCTTGTGTGTATGTATATATATATATACACACACATAAACACGCAACACACACACACACACACACACACACACACACATTCTGCATTTGAATATAAATTACCAAAGTGAGAAAACTCAACATATGATAGCAGAAAATATTTTCAAATATGTCTTTGAAATTAGTTAATTTGTATCTTAATTATGTGAGTATAAAATATAAAAAATGAGGTTTCATAACACTGAAACAGCTGTCGAGCTCAGTGGAATAACGCACTCCAAAGGAGAAATGTGCTTTTTTACTTTAAATATACACAAAATATATAAATTATCCGTGACCAGTTTTGTAGCATGCATCATGAATCTTCAGCAGGAGAGATATCCGTAATCGTAGGCGGACTACGAAATTATTCAATATATCAAAAATCATTTCAACATATAAATTTCAACAAATTTCCCGAAACCATAGAGATCCAATTTCCTAAATATACGTGGGGAAGCAGCGATATTTCGTATGGCGTTCTCTTTCCCAAAAGTAGTTAAAAGGAGAAACAAGATCTCTAAAACTCTTAGAATAACGATATGAATAATATGTAATGCATCGGTGCACGATAACGGTTTATGGATATCGTTTGAAATTTGTATACATTTAAGAAACTCTATCTTGCTCAAGAATACGAGGCTATAAAAGCTATATGTGTATAATATATTTAAATACAGAAAACACGTACATTAAACATGTATTAGATGTCAGAAATTTTCAAGGAACATAAAACCGAATTAACCCAGGATATCCTATATTTCTCTTACAAAGAAAAGACTTTTGTTTGATTAATATATTGAAGTCTCTGCCTTACATACACGAAATATACACCGAGTGCGGAAAGATAAGGGGCAAATTATAGCCTCGTATATATATATATATAGATATATATATATATGTATATATATATGTATATATATATATATGTATATATATATATATATATATATATATATATATATATAGATATATATATATATATATATATATATATGTACATATGCATATTTGCAAAATGCATACATATATATATATATGTGCATGTTCGCATACATACGTGTATGTATGAATGTCGGTAAGTAGGTAGGTAGGTAATTAATATATATGTTTCCAGTAGCTAATCAAAACTTGGGTATACACCTTGTAATATGCCCATTGAAGCTCTTTCCCTGTCTCTGACTACCTGATGTCATCTGCAGTATTGATATAAATGCTACAGAATCTACTGGAATTGCTGTGCTCCTCGCGTATATAATGAATGACATATTACATAAAGTCAAGTATTATATAACATTGCCACGGCACATAGATGTTTATATATATATATATATATATATGTGTGTGTGTGTGTGTGTGTGTGTGTGTGTGTGTGTTTGTATAAGATAGATAGATAGACAGATAGATAGATAGATAGATAGATAGATAGATAGATAGATAGATAGATAGATAGATAGATAGATAGATTAGGCGCAGGCGTGGCTGTGATGTAAGAAACTTGCTTCCCAACCACATAGTTCCGGGACAACGATCAAAAGGGATCGAAATTGTTTGGCATATACACAAAAAAAGTCGAAATAGTAAGTTCTCAAGAAATGGGGAGGTTTATCCGAAGAAAGAAAAACCTACGAAAAGACCACGGTAAACTCGGGCAATAATGTCACATATTAACACATTTATTTACAAGTAAGTAATTATTTCTTTTTCCGGTTCATAGGATCATGCTCAAGGTGGCTTCGTCATTCATACGTGCCATCCTTGCTACATTCACCTATCTTTTTTTTAAACATTCGCTAGACAAAACTTGCCTCTCTACTCTCACCTTCCTTTTCAAGTGATACTTGAAGAAGTTGATGAGTGATTGACCACAGAGGAAAGTGTGTATCTCAAATTCTTTCAGACGCGTCCACCAGATACATTCTTTTGCCATAGCCACAAGTATGATGAAAATAGTTCTTCCTTCCCGTTTGAAGGAAGGAGGCGTGACGATATTAACGATAGACTCGGCTGATAAACCGACACGTCCGACACGTGACAGCAGTCGTTCGACATAAGCCCACAGGTCGGAAATGGTTGGACACTGCACAAGTGCGTGCAGAACGGTTTCGTCGCTCTTACCGCATCACGGGCAGGTCGGCCCTGTGTTTCTTGAGCCGTGTCTGTAGAGCTTATCTCGAACGGGTAGCGCTCCTCGGTAACACTGCCAGGCCAAGGATCTCTGGAAGTTGTCCATAGGTCCCAGCCTGAAGGTCATCTTGAACAGGCGGGTCAGGTTTTCCCTGTCGACGCCCAGGTTCGCCCAGAGATCGTTGTCGTACCTCCTCTCCACGAATCCACTATAAAATGCTTTGATTGAGATGCAGTCGCTCAAGGTCGACCCGGGCCGGTAGTGTTGCTTGACAGTAACGCGACACTCGCGGTGCCATTCGCCTAGCCTCGGCCTCTCCTTGATCCACGACTTCAGCTCGGTCGTGGAGACGAGCTGCAGGAAAGCTGCCAAGACAGACGTCTCCAAACAAGTCTGGCATACAATTGTATAGATCGTAGGGAGGACCATCCAAACCCTGCGATTTGACCCTCGAGCATCCTGCCATAGCGTCCCTCACTGCCCCCTCCGTGATGGCACCTTCGCAGCACGCTGCCTCTCTTGCCGGGAATTGAAGTGTTGGTCGAGGGCCAGCCTCGCCGCCAAAACGTCGGATTCGATACCGCTTCTTATCGCCTCTTCTTACTTCTTGACTAGCTCAGCCTCTACTCTATTTCTATCTATGGCTGCGACTTTGGAAAGAGATGCGTGGTGTTCAATCATGTTATTTACGTTTTTGTGACGTCCTGTACCCACCATATATATATATATATATATATATATATATATATCTATATATATATATATATTATATATATATACATATATATATATACATATATGTCTGTACATATATGTATGTATATATGTATATATCTATATAAGCTATATATATATATGTATGTACATATATGTATGTATATATGTATATATATATATAATATATATACATATATATACTAGCATTAAAGACCCGTCGTTGCCGGGTCATAGTGCTAGTGCATGTATATATGTGTATATATATGTGTACATATTACATGTACATCTATATATATACATCTACACATAAAATGCAAAATACAAAGTTATATCTTGATATCGCTAGTGATAACAATACTCAAAATATATAACATACTGGAATTTTTAGCTCTTCTTTTTTCTCTATATTGTATACTTTATAGACAATAATCTTTTCTTTAATTTAATTTTTTATTATCCATCTGGACTATTCCACTTCTGCACGCTAATTTTATTTTCAATTTAATTGCCATTCATGTGAAACAACTTCTTCAAGTTCAAATCATTGATGCAATTTTATACCAATTGCTATTTTTACTTATATTATACTTTAGTTTGATTTTAATTATTACTTACTACATATAATTCAATTGTTATTATTATTTTTATTGTTAAAGTGAAAGCATCTGACATAAAATAGAGAAATATTTTTGTTTCACTTTTAACACGTAATACTGAAATAGTGGAGAAGATATGATATTGCTATGGGCTCGCTCTAGGCAAGAAGTTGAACATTTTTTTCCCATGAAACTACATGGACCCTAAGTAAGGCATCTGTAAAATTTGAATGAAATTGGTTGTGTAGTTCTCAAGTTTTAGGGAAACATACAGGCAGACAGATACACACACATTCTCAGTTTTATATATATCTATATATATATATATATATAT
>NW_021834753.1:0-7500 GCF_006345805.1 Octopus sinensis
AAAAAATCGAGGAGGAGCCCCAGCATGGCCGCAGTCTCATGACTGAAACAAGTAGAAGAGAGAAAGAAAAAGAAAGAGAAAAATGAAGAGAAGAATAGAAGAAAGGAAAGGAAAATTGAGAGAGAACTATAGAGAAGACAAAAGAGAAACGAAACAGAGAAAGAGAGAGAGAAGAAAGGAGAGAGGAAAAGAAACAAGAGAAAGAAAGAGAGAAATAAAAGAGTGAGAGAGAGGAACAAGGATAAAAAGAAAACGAGAGGGAGAAAGAAGGAGAATATAGGGAGAGAGCAAGAAAAGAAAGAGAGAGAGAAAGAAACGAGAGGAAGAAAGAGAGAAATGAAGGAGTGAGAGAGAGGAAAAAGGATAAAAAGAAAACCATAGGGAGAAAGAAGGAGAATATAGGGAGAGAGCAAGAAAAGAAAGAGAGAGAGAAAGAAACGAGAGGAAGAAAGAGAGAAATGAAAGAGTGAGAGAGAGGAAAAAGGATAAAAAGAAAACGAGAGGGAGAAAGAAGGAGAATATAGGGAGAGAGCAAGAAAAGAAAGAGAGAGAGAAAGAGAGAAATGAAGGAGTGAGAGAGAGGAAGAAGAGCAAAAAGAAAACGAGAGGGATAAAGAAAAAGAGAAAAGCGAGAGAGCGAAAGAAGAAAGAGAGAAAAAAGAAATGAGAGGAAGAAAGAGAGAAATGAAAGAGTGAGAGAGAGGGAGAAGCATAAAAAGAAAACGGGAGGGAGAAAGAAGGAAAGAAAGCGAGAGCGAGAAAAGAAAGAGAGAGAGAAAAAAACGAGAGAAAAAAGAGAGAAATGAAAGAGTGAGAGAGGGGAAGAAGGATAAAAAGAAAACGGGAGGGAAAAAGAAGGAGAAAAAAACGAGAGCGAGAAAAGTAAGAGACAGAAAAAAAACGAGATGAAGAAACAGAGAAGTGAAAGAGTGAGGGAAGAGATTGCAGTTTCCCCAGGTTGTCCATACAACCCTGAGGCTGATGTGGTCCTGTGGTCTGAAAAGGCCCAGAAAATTATGATAATTGAACGAAAAGTCACGTGGGGAGCCGGTGGTAACGAGGCCCATGAACAGAAGTGTGACAGATATAAGAGACTTCTGCAGGATTGCAGGGAGAAGGGATGGCAGGTATGGATATTCCCAGTCGAGGTTGGCTGTAGGGGATTCCTTGCCCAGTCGGCAAGAGTGAGAGAGAGGGAGAAGCATAAAAAGAAAACGGGAGGGAGAAAGAAGGAAAGAAAGCGAGAGGAAGAAAGAAGGAGAAAAATCCCTGAGAGCGAGAGAAGAAAACGAGAGAGAAAAAGAAACGAGAGGAAGAAAGAGAGATATGAAAGAGTGAGTGAGAGGAAGAAGGATAAAAAGAAAACGAGAAGGAGAAAGAGACAGAAAAAAGCCTGAGAGCGAGAAAGGAAAGAGAGAAAGAAAGAAAAGAGAGAAAAAAGAGAGAAATGAAAGAGTGAGAGAGAAGAGGAATAATAAAAAGGAAAACGAAAGGGAGAAAGAAAGAGAAAAAAGCGAGAAAGCGTGAATAAAACGAGAGGGAAAAAGAAACGAGAGAAACAAAGAGATAAATGAAAGAATGAGAGACAGGAAGAAGGATAAAAAGAAAACGAGAGGGAGAAAGAAGGAGAAAAAAGCGAAAGAGCGAGAAAAGAAAGAGAGAGAGAGAGAGAGAGAGAAAAAGAAACGAGAGATTAAAAGACAGAACTTAAAGAGTGAAAGAGAATAAGAAGAGAAAAAGAGGGAAAAAGAAAGAAAGAAAGCCTGAGAGCGAGAAAGAAAAGAGAGAGAGAAAGAAAGGAGAGAACAAAGAGAGATATGAAAGAGTGAGAGAGAAGAAGAATAATAAAAAGACAACGAGAGAGAGAAAGAAGGAGAAAAAAGCGAGAGAGCGAGAAAAGAAAGAGAGAAAGAAACGAGAGTAAAAAGAGAGATATGAAAGAGTGAGAGAGAAGAAGAATAATAAAAAGACAACGAGAGAGAGAAAGAAGGAGAAAAAAGCGAGAGAGCAAGAAAAGAAAGAGAGAAAGAAACGAGGAAAAAGGGTGAAAAGAAAGAGTGAGAGAGAGGAAGAAGGATAAAAAGAAAACGAGAGGGAGAAAGAAGGAGAAAAAAGACTGAGAGCGGGAAAAGAAAGAGAGAGAAACAGAAACGAGAGGAAGAAGGATAAAAAGAAAACGAGAGGGAGAAAGAAGGAGAGAAAAGCGAGAGAGCGAGAAAGGAAAGAGAGAGAGAAATAGAAACGAGAGGAAGAAAGAGAGAGAGAAAGAGAAAAAGAAAGAGAGAAAGACAATGAGGAAATGAGAGAGTAAGAGAGAACAGACAAAGAAAACGAGCGGAAGAGAGAAAAGAAAAAGATGGAGAGAGAGAAAGAGAAAAAGAAAGAGAGAAAAGAAAAGAGAGGGAGAGGGAGGAAGAGAGAAAAGAAAGAGAGAGAGAAAAGAAAGAGAGAGAGAGAGAAAAGAAAAAGATGGAGAGAGAGAAAGAGAGAAAAGGAAAAGAGGGAAAGAAGAGAAAAAGGAAATGACAAAGAGACAGAAAGAAAAGAGAGAGAGAAAGAGAGAAAAGAAAGAGAGAAAAGAAAAGAGAGAAAAGGAAACTGAGAGAAAGAGGAAGAGAGAAAAGAAAGAGGGAGAAAGAGAGAAAAGAAAGGGAGAAAGCAAGAGAGGAGAGAAAAGAAAAAAGTAAGTCCCTTAAAGGGAGAAAAGGAAAAGAGGGAAAGAAGAGAAAAAGGAAATGACAAAGAGACAGAAAGAAAGAGAGGGAGAGGGAGGAAGAGAGAAAAGGAAACTGAGAGAAAGAGGAAGAGAGGAAAGAAAGAGAGATAAAAGGAAGCGAGTAAGGGAGAGAGAAAGAGGGAAAAGAAAAGGAGAGAGATAAAGAAGAGAGAATAGAATAAGAGAGAAAAGTAAAGCAGGAGAGAAAAGTAAAAGAGCGGGGGAGAAGGAGAGAAGAGAAAAAGAGAGGGGGAGAAAGAAAGAGGGAAAGGAGGAAAAAGAAAGTGAAAGATAAGAATAGGAGAGGGTGAGAAAGAGAAAGGAGACAGAGAGGGAAAGAGGGTAATATAGGAGAGAAAAATGAGTGGGAAATAGAGAGAGAGGAAGAAAGATAGAAAAGAGAGGGAGAGAGAGAGAAAGAGAAAACAAAGAGTAAGAGACATAGAGAGAGAAAGATAGAAAAGAAAATGTGAGAGAATGAATGAAGAAGAGAGAGGAAAGGGAGAGAGAGAGAGAAAAGGGAAAGAGAGACAAGTAAAATAGAAAGAGGGTGAATGAGAGAAAAGGCAAAGAGAAGCAGAGAGACAGAGAGAGAGAAAGAGATAAAAGTAAAAGAGAAAGAGAGACGAAAAAGAAAAAGGTTGGGTGAAAGAGAGACAAGGAATAGTGAAGGAGACAGAGAGAGAAAGAAAGAGAAACGTAATAGAGAGAGAGATAGAGAAAGAGAAATTGAAAAAGTGAGAAAGAGAAAGAAAAAGAGAGAAACAGAGAACAGAATGAGAGAGAGAGGGAAAAAGAGAGAGTGCGAAAGAAAGAGAGAGAAGAAAAAGGGAAAGAGAAAGAAATGAAAGAGAGACAGAGATACGGAGAGAGAAAGAGAGAAGTTGAAAATAGAGAAAGAGAACGATAAGAGAAAAAAGAAAAAGAGAAAGAGGAAGGAAATGAGAGAGAGAAAGAGAGAAAAGGAAAAGATAAAGAGAGATAGGGAGAAGGAAAACCAGAAAATAAAAAGAGCGAGAAAAGAAGCAGAGAGGGAGAGAGCGAGAATAGAAAAAGAGAAAGAGGGAGAGGAAGGGAGAAAGATGGAAGATAAGAGAAGAAAAAGGTACTGAGAGAAATAAAGAGAGAAAATGAGAGAGAGAGAGAGGAAGAAAGAGGAAAAACAAACACTGAAAGAGAGAGAATGAGAGAAAAGAAAGAGGGAGAAAGAGAGAAAAGAAAGGGAGAAAGCAAGAGAGGAGAGAAAAGAAAAAAGTAAGTCCCTTAAAGGGAGAAAAGGAAAAGAGGGAAAGAAGAGAAAAAGGAAATGACAAAGAGACAGAAAGAAAGAGAGGGAGAGGGAGGAAGAGAGAAAAGGAAACTGAGAGAAAGAGGAAGAGAGGAAAGAAAGAGAGAGAGAAAAGGAAACTGAGAGAAAGAGGAAGAGAGGAAAGAAAGAGAGAGAAGAAAAGGGAAAGAGAAAGAAATGAAAGAGAGACAGAGATACGGAGAGAGAAAGAGAGAAAGAAAGAGAGAGAGAGAGTAAAAGAGACACGGAGAGAGAAAGAGAGAAAAGAAAAAGATGGAGAGAGAGAGAAAGAAAGAGGGAAAGGAGGAAAAAGAAAGTGAAAGATAAGAATAGGAGAGGGTGAGAAGAGAAAGGAGACAGAGAGGGAAAGAGGGTAATATAGGAGAGAAAATGAGTGGGAAATAGAGAGAGAGGAAGAAAGATAGAAAAGAGAGGGAGAGAGAGAGAAAGAGAAAACAAAGAGTAAGAGACATAGAGAGAGAAAGATAGAAAAGAAAATGTGAGGAATGAATGAAGAAGAGAGAGGAAAGGGAGAGAGAGAGAGAGAGAGAGAGAGAAAAGGGAAAGAGAGACAAGTAAAATAGAAAGAGAGTGAATGAGAGAAAAGGCCAAAGAGAAGCAGAGAGACAGAGAGAGAGAAAGAGAAAAAGTAAAAGAGAAAGAGAGACGAAAAAGAAAAAGGTTGGGTGAAAGAGAGACAAGGAATAGTGAAGGAGACAGAGAGAGAAAGAAAGAGAAACGTAATAGAGAGAGAGATAGAGAAATTGAAAAAGTGAGAAAGAGAAAGAAAAAGAGAGAAACAGAGAACAGAATGAGAGAGAGAGGGAAAAAGAGAGAGTGCGAAAGAAAGAGAGAGAAGAAAAAGGGAAAGAGAAAGAATGTAAGAATAGAAAGAGAAAGAAATGAAAGAGAGACAGAGATACGGAGAGAGAAAGAGAGAAGTTGAAAATAGAGAAAGAGAACGATAAGAGAAAAAAGAAAAAGAGAAAGAGGAAGGAAATGAGAGAGAGAAAGAGAGGAAAGGAAAATGGGAAAAGAGAAAAGAAAGAGAGAGAGAGAGTAAAAGAGACACGGAGAGAGAAAGAGAAAGAAAGACAGAGAAGGAGAAGGGAAAGAGAGAGAAAGTGAGAAAAGAAAGAGAATGAAAGAAATGAAAGAGGCGGATAGAGAGTGAGAGACAAAGAGTGAAAAGAGAGAGAGAGAGAAAATGGAATTTCTCTATTTCACATGTCCTCACTTTCTTCATTATAGATTCACCAAGGTGATGGAATGGGACAATGTCCTTTAATGTTTGCCTTTGAATTGGGCGCCAATAGAAGAATACTCGAAATATTGATTGAAGCAGGAGGAGATGTGGGAGCAATAGACTGCGAAGATGGTCGTACAGCTTTACATTGTGCTGTTGAAGAGTAAGTTGAGAATCAAGTAAAATCTGCAGATGTGTTTTTGTTTGTAAATTTGTTGCAATTGCAGACACAGGTTCAATATCCAAAGATGCCATAGTAAAGGGCAGTGGGACAGCAGCACAACAGCAGACTAGCAAACAACAACAACAACAAGCTTCTCTTTAGTCATCGACCCAATTCATTAGTCATTATTCAATCATAACAATCCCGATGACGATGATGACGATGACGATAACGACGATGATGATAGTGGTGATGTGGATGAGGATGAGGATGATGATGACAATGATGAAAATGATGATGGTGATGTTGACGATCATGACGATGATGATGATATTGATCATGATGATATTGATGAGGTCGATCTTGCTGTTGATGATGCTGTTGATGATGATGATGACGATGATGATGATGATGATGACGCAGGCGGTGATGATGATGACTCTGTTGATGATGATGGTGATGATGATGATGATTATGATTATAGTGGTAATGAATGATGATAATATTGATTATGATGATGTTGGAGATGTTGAAGATGATGGTGGATATGAACGATGATGATGATGATGGTGTTGGCAATGAGGGTGATGATGATGAAGGCTATGATGATGATGGTGATGATGATGAAGGCTATGATGGTGATGATGGTGATGATGATGATTGTGTCAATGATAGAGGTGGTGGCAATGATGATGATGGTAATGATGTTGATGATAATAGTGCAGGTGATAATGATGGTGATGATGATAACGAAGATGTTTCGTCTCAAAGCCAAAATATTTTCATATTTAATGTAAATTAGTCAATGTTTCTATCTTTTACTCTCAGTGATCAACTTCAAGTAGTGGAGATCTTACTATCACGGGGTTGTGACGTAAGTATCTTATTTATATCCTTTCGTATGTTCTACTGAAGAGGAAAGAATCTATTATGAGATTAATTTCGAAATTGATTCAATATAGAAATAACGAACTTTTTAAAAAACATTCTTTCGTCCGGCTTCTCCCGATTTCAGTTCTTCGTGATTTTTTTCTGTAGCGAGTAAATAATATGTGGAAATTGACGATTTAAAAGTCTGTTATCAGCAAATTGTCATTGAAATACTTTTCTTTAGCCCTTATTTATAAGTTGTTTGTAATTTAACTGTAAAGTTATTTTAATATGCTGCCACATTTTTTGATGGAATATTTTTTCTGTAAAAAAAACTTCATCCTATATTAGTATGTATATATATATATATATATATATATATATATATATATATATATAAATATGTATGAACATATGTATATGAGTATGTATACACACACACACACACACACACACATATATATATATATATATATATATATTATATATATATATATATATATATAGGCACGGGAATGGCTGTGTGGTAAGTCGCTTGTTTACAAACAACATGGTTCCGGGTTCAGTCCCTCTTAGTGGCACCTTGGGCAAGTGTCTTGTACTATAGCCTCGGGCCGACCTACGCCTTGTGAGTGGATTTGGTAGACGGAAACTGGAAGAAGCCCGTCCTATATATGTATATATATATATAATATATATATTATATTATATTAGAGACAAAACCACTATTATGCAAATCAAACAAAGAAAGACTTAATCCAATACATAAATTAATTTATATATATTATTTAATGTATTGGATTAAGTCTTTCTTTGTTTGATTTGCCTAATAGTGGTTTTGTCTCTAATTAATATTATATAATATTTTACTATAAAATTGGATTCAATCCTAAATCTGATTTTTCCCTGTAAATTTGGATTTATTCCCTAATATTTATTATTATATATATATATATAATATATATATATATATGTGTGTGTGTGTGTGTGTGTGTGGTGTGTGTGTGTGTGTGTGTGTTTGAGTGTGCGTGTTTGTCCCCCACCATCGCTTGACAACCGATGCTGGTGTGTTTACGCCCCCGTAACCTAGCGGTTTGGCAAAGAGATCGATAGAATAAGTATTAGGCTTACAAATAATAAGTCCTGGTGGCAATTTCCTCGACTAAATGTGGTGCTCCAGCATGGCCACACTCAAATGATGGAAACAAGCAAAAGAG
>NW_021834753.1:12500-30263 GCF_006345805.1 Octopus sinensis
GAAGACACATCAAAGAACGAGGAAGCCAAAACTTTCGACACAAGTAAGTAACTCTCTGTACTCATTTGTGTGTTTTAAAGCACACACCCCAATAGAATCATGGTCAAGATTGGTTGTGTGAATGCGCGTGGCTTGGGGTCTCCTTGGAAACAAGGATACCTCCTAAATGACATCAAGTCACATGATTTGGGAATCATAGCCATAAGTGAGACCAGACTCCACGAGCCACGGGCCCTAAAGTCCATGTTTGGCGGACAGTTTAACATTTATTTCGCTCCCTGTCTGCCGAGGATGGGCGGTAGTGGCACCGCGGTACTTTTTCACAAGAGCCTGGATCTCGAAGTCAAGACGATATTCGTAGACCCGGAGGATAGACTGATCGTTCTGGATGTTGACGGCAGCAATGGGTGCGCTTTTCGACTCGTATCAGTCTACGCACCGCCCTTAACAGGTCGGGCGGATTTCTTTCGACGTCTAGAAGTATTCTTGGGAACGTCTCGTCCTTTACTCTTAGTGGGGGATTGGAATGCTACCTTGGACACGCATGTAGACTACGTGGGTAGAGACAGAAACAGAAGGGGATGCAAATGCCTCAGAGACCTGCTCAGACGATTCCAACTGTCTGACAGGTACCGACTCGACCACCCAAATACACCAACGTGGACATGGATCAACCGCAGTGGGTCGTCGAGATCGTATCTAGATAGGATACTGTGTAGGACAGTAGACAAGGATAACTTAGGATGTCCACAATTCCACACAGTCAGCTACGCGGATCACAAATTGGTGACGTTACGCTAGACTTAGATAAGGCACATAGACAGGGTCCTGGGTACTGAAAAAACTGAACGCATCATTCCCGTCCAGACAAGTTTTCAGAGACCGGATTAGCACACTAGTAAAGAGGGCTTTGACGGGAGCCATCATCAACAACAAATGGTGGTTTGCCCTCAAGAGAGCAGTAAAAGCAGAAGCGATTAGGTACAGCAAAGCACTAGCCATAGATAGAAATAGAGTAGAGGGTGAGCTAGTTAAGAAGCTAGAAGAGGCAATTAGAAGCGGCATCGCATCCGACGTTTTGGCGGCGAGGTTGGCCCTCGACCAACTCTTCAACGCCAAACACGAAGGATGTGCTGTCAGAGCTAGGATGCGTGCTCTAAGGAACGAAGGTGTTGGAGCCGCGAGAGAGGCCCGGGTGGCAGAGGCGCAACAGGGCAACAAAGCCACCATTCGGTCACTGGTAGATGAACAGGGGCGCGAATTGCTCGAGCCAAGTAAAATGTGTGAGGCCTTTCAGCAGCATTTTGCCCGACTGTTCGGGACGAGTGGAGGGCAAGAACGTAGGGTAGACTTCAGTGCCTACATACATAGCCTGCCACGACTCTCGACAAGAAAGGCAGGGTGCTGCGAAGGTGCCATCACGGCGGCGGAAGTGCGGGAAGCGATGGCAGAATGCTCGAGGGACAAATCACCGGGTTTGGATGGTCTACCCTACGAATTTTACTATTGTATGCCAGACTTGTTTGGAGACGTCTTGGCAGCGGTATACTGCAACTGGCAGCAAAACGGGAGCATACCCGGTTTTGTGAGTCGAGGAGCTGTAACTCTGCTGAAGAAAGATCCAAACAAGGGAAACATTATAGATAACTTTAGGCCAATCACTCTGCTCAATGCAGACCTGAAAATTTTGACAAAGGTGTTAGCCAAGAGGTTGGCGCTTGTCATGGAGAAACTGGTCGACAACGCACAAACGTGCGCCGTGCCGGGCCGGAGCATCCATGACAACCTCCATCTGATGCGCTACATCATAGACAGGGTAGTTAACGAACCTGGCATGGGTGGGGCCCTGATCAATTTGGATCAATCGAAAGCCTTTGATAGGGTAGACCATCGATACTTGGAGGCAGTCCTGAGAGCGGCTGGTTTCGGTCCCGTCTTCCGCGGCTGGATAGCTGCCTTGTACAGGGGCATCCGTTCGGTAATTCGCGTAAATGGACATCTATCGAGACCCTTCGACATTGCACGTTCGGTCCGTCAGGGATGCCCCCTCTCGGCGCTTCTATACGTATTGACTCTTGAGCCACTACTGCGGAAGCTGGCGACTCTGAGGGGCATCCCGCGAGAATTAGGATGCGGGACGAGCGTGTCTGCATACGCGGACGACGTCACCGTCATAGTGTCAAGCCACGAGCACATCGAGCGGGTCGGCGAGACACTGAAAGACTACGAAGCGGTGACAGGAGCAAAAATCAACCGGGAAAAGTCTGTGGGCTTGCGGCTCGGCACCTGGAGAAGCAAGCCCATGCCGTCCACCAGTACCTCCGTCGTGGGACGCTGGACAGACGGCCCGGTTGAGTTGCTCGGGGTCTGGTTCGGTCCGGACCTCCAAATGGAGAAGAACTGGAACGACATAACGAGTAGGGTGGTCACTCTCGCCCAGCAATGGGCCGAGAGGAAACTGTCCCTAAAAGGTCGGGCGGAGGTGGTGAACGCGTACATCGCGTCCATCATCTACTACCGCCTGACCGTCGTACCTTGTCCCGACCCTACCATCACCAAACTAGAACGCATCCATTTCCGCTTCTTGTGGAAAGGATGCGTCCCGATGGTCAGGCGATCCATTTGCTGTCAACACCCGTTAAAAGGAGGGCTGGGCATGCCGTGGTTGATGATGCGCAGACACGCGCTGAGACTGCGACATCTCCGGCTCTATGTAGACGACGGTGAACAGGTGTGGTCGCCGTTTGTGAGGCACGCATTCCCGCAACTCGTCTCCATGACCGAACTACAGTCGTGGATCAAAAAGAGGCCTAAGAAGGGCGAATGGCACCGCGAGTGTCGCGTTGCTCTCAAGCAACTCTGCCGTCCCGGGTCGACCGTGAGTGACTTCAACACAACCAAAGCATTCTATAGGGGATTAGTGGAGGGGAGGTACGACGACGAGTTCGGGGCAAACCTGGGCGTCGACGAGGAATACATGACCCGCCTGTTTCAAACGACTTTCGGCCCGGGACCTATGGACAACTTCCAGAGATCCCTGGCCTGGCGGTGCTACCGAGAAGCGCTACCCGTTCGGGATAAGCTCTATAGGCATGGCTCGAGAAACACGGGGCCGACCTGCCCGAGATGCGGGCAGAGAGACGAAACCGCTCTGCACGCAATCGTGCAGTGTCCAGCAATTTCCCACCTGTGGGCTTATGTCGAACGACTGCCGTCACGTGTGGGACGTGTCGGTTTATCAGCCGAGTCTATCGTTAATATCGTCACGCCTCCCTCCTTCAAACGGGAAGGAAGAGCTATTTTTATCATACTTGTGGCTATGGCGAAAGAATGTATCTGGTGGACGCGTCTGAAAGGATTAGAGACAAACACTTTCCTCTCTGGTCAATCTCTCATCAACTTCTTCAAGTATCACTTGAAGAAAAAAGTGAGAGTAGAGAGGCAAGTTTTGTCTAGTGAATGTTTAAAAAAAAGATGGGTGAATGTAGCAAGGATGGCACGTATGAATGACGAAGCCACCTTGACTATGATTCTATGAACCGTAAAAATTAATACAGAGAGTTGCTTATTTGCAAAAGAAAAAAAAGAAATATAACATGTGACTTCATTGACCGAGGTTACCGTGGTCTTTTCCGTAGGCTTTTCTTTCCACGGGTAAACCTCACCTGTCCTCCCCTTTACACTTCATATTGACATTTCTGTGATAACGATCCCTATTGATCAATTTTTTTTCCTCTCCCCCTTTTTTTTAACCCCCCCCTTTTTTTGTCCTCTTTCTCTCCTTTTACGATCCCTTTTGATCGAACCCCCCTTTTTTATTTTATTTTATTTGTTATTTTATTATTTATTTTTATTTTTTATTTTTTATTTTTTTATTTTTAATTTTAATTTTTTTTTTAAACCTTCAAAAGAAAAGCTCTACCTTGTAATTTGTTCTATCTGTGTGCAGCCCTGTGTGGCTAATAAAGAAACATATCTATCTATCTATCTATCTATCTATCTATCTATCTATCTATCTATCTATCTATCTATCTATCTATCTATCTATTTATCTATATATCTATCTACCTATCTATCTATCTATCTTTCTATCTACCTGTCTATCTTTCTATCTACCTATCTATCTGTCTATCTTTCTATCAATCTATCTATCTATCTATCTATCTATCTATCTATCTATCTATATATATATATATATCTATCTATCTATCTATCTATCTATCTATCTATCTATCTATCTATCTATCTTCTATCTATCTATCTACCTACCTACCTACCTACCTACCTAACTACCTACCTACCTACCTACCTATCTACCTATCTATCTATCTATCTATCTATCTATCTGAGAAGAACTGGAACGAGATAACGAGTAGGGTGGTCACTCTCGCCCGGCAATGGGCCGAGAGGAAACTGTCCCTAAAAGGTCGGGCGGAGGTGGCGAACACGTACATCGTGTCCGTCATCTACTACCGCCTGACCGTCGTACCTTGTCCCGACCCTACCATCACCAAACTACAACGCATTCTCTTTCGCTTCCTGTGGAAAGGATGCGTCCCGATGGTCAGGCGATCCATTTGCTGTCAACACCCGTTAAAAGGAGGGCTGGGCATGCCGTGGTTGATGATGCGCAGACACGCGCTGAGACTGCGACATCTCTGGCTCTATGTAGACGACGGTGAACAGGTGTGTTCGCCGTTTGTGAGGCACGCTTTCCCGCAGCTCGTCTCCATGACCGAACTGCAGTCGTGGATCAAAAAGAGGCCGAAGAAGGGCGAATGGCACCGCGAGTGTCGCGTTGCTCTCAAGCAACTCTGCAAACCTGGGTCGACCTTGAGTGACTTCAACACAACCAAAGCATTCTATAGGGGTTTAGTGGAGGGGAGGTACGACGACGAGCTCGGGGCGAACCTGGACGTCGACGAGAGTACCTGATCCGCCTGTTCAGGACGACTTTCGGGCCAGGGCCCATGGACAACTTCCAGAGATCCCTGGCCTGGCAGTGCTACCGAGAAGCGCTACCCGTTCGGGATAAGCTTTACAGACACGGCTCGAGAAACACGGGGCCGACCTGCCCGAGATGCGGTCAGAGCTGAGTCTATCGTTAATATTGTCACGCCTCCCTCCTTCAAACGGGAAGGAAGAGCTATTTTCATCATCCTTGTGGCTATGGCGAAAGAATGTATCTGGTGGACGCCTCTGAAAGGATTGGAGACAAACACTTTCCTCTCTGGTCAATCTCTCATCAACTTCCTCAAGTACCACTTGAAAAGGAAAGTGAGAGTAGAGAGGCAAGTTTTGTCTAGCGAATGTTTTAAAAAAAGATGGGTGAATGTAGCAAGAATGGCACGTATGAATGACGAAGCCACCTTGAGCATGATCCTATGATCCCAGAAATTGAAAACAGAGAGTTGCTTATTTGCAAAAAAAAAAATGAAAAAAGAAATATAACATGTGACTCCATTGACCGAGGTTACCGTGGTATTTTCCGTAGGCTTTTCTTTCCACGGGTAAACCTCACCTGTCCTCCCCTTTACACTTCATATTGACATTTCTGTGATAACAATCCCTATTGATCAATTTTTTTTTTTCCTCTCCCCCTTTTTTTTAACCCCCCTTTTTTTGTCCTCTTTCTCTCCTTTTACGATCCCTTTTGATCGAAACTCCCCCTTCCTTTTTTTATTTTTTTTTTTTAAACCTTCAAAAGAAAAGCTCTACCTTGTAATTTGTTCTATCTGTGTGCAGCCCTGTGTGGCTAATAAAGAAACATATCTATCTACCTATCTATCTATATATCTTTCTGTCTATCTGTCTGTCAATCTCTCATCAACTTCTTCAAGTACCACTTGAAAAGGAAAGTGAGAGTAGAGAGGCAAGTTTTGTCTAGCGAATGTTTTAAAAAAAGATGGGTGAATGTAGCAAGAATGGCACGTATGAATGACGAAGCCACCTTGAGCATGATCCTATGAACCCAGAAATTGAAAACAGAGAGTTGCTTATTCGCAAAAAAAAAAAGAAATATAACATGTGACTCCATTGACCGAGGTTACCGTGGTCTTTTCCGTAGGCTTTTCTTTCCACGGGTAAACCTCACCTGTCCTCCCCTTTACACTTCATATTGACATTTCTGTGATAACGATCCCTATTGATCAATTTTTTTTCCTCTCCCCTTTTTTTTTACCCCCCCCCCTTTTTTGTCCTCTTTCTCTCCTTTTACGATCCCTTTTGATTGAACCCCCCTTTTTTATTTTATTTTATTTGTTCTTTTATTATTTTTTTTATTTTTTATTTTTTATTTTTTTATTTTTAATTTTAATTTTTTTTTTAAACCTTCAAAAGAAAAGCTCTACCTTGTAATTTGTTCTATCTGTGTGCAGCCCTGTGTGGCTAATAAAGAACATATCTATCTATCTATCTATCTATCTATCTATCTATCTATCTATCTATCTATCTATCTATTTATCTATATATCTATCTACCTATCTATCTATCTACTATCTATCTATCTATCTATCTTTCTATCTACCTATCTATCTGTCTATCTTTCTATCAATCTATCTATCTATCTATCTATCTATCTATCTATCTATCTATATATATATATAATATATATATATATATCTATCTATCTATCTATCTATCTATCTATCTATCTATCTATCTACCTACCTACCTACCTACCTACCTAACTACCTACCTACCTACCTACCTATCTACCTATCTATCTATCTATCTATCTATCTATCTGAGAGAACTGGAACGAGATAACGAGTAGGGTGGTCACTCTCGCCCGGCAATGGGCCGAGAGGAAACTGTCCCTAAAAGGTCGGGCGGAGGTGGCGAACACGTACATCGTGTCCGTCATCTACTACCGCCTGACCGTCGTACCTTGTCCCGACCCTACCATCACCAACTACAACGCATTCTCTTTCGCTTCCTGTGGAAAGGATGCGTCCCGATGGTCAGGCGATCCATTTGCTGTCAACACCCGTTAAAAGGAGGGCTGGGCATGCCGTGGTTGATGATGCGCAGACACGCGCTGAGACTGCGACATCTCTGGCTCTATGTAGACGACGGTGAACAGGTGTGTTCGCCGTTTGTGAGGCACGCTTTCCCGCAGCTCGTCTCCATGACCGAACTGCAGTCGTGGATCAAAAAGAGGCCGAAGAAGGGCGAATGGCACCGCGAGTGTCGCGTTGCTCTCAAGCAACTCTGCAAACCTGGGTCGACCTTGAGTGACTTCAACACAACCAAAGCATTCTATAGGGGTTTAGTGGAGGGGAGGTACGACGACGAGCTCGGGGCGAACCTGGACGTCGACGAGAGTACCTGATCCGCCTGTTCAGGACGACTTTCGGGCCAGGGCCCATGGACAACTTCCAGAGATCCCTGGCCTGGCAGTGCTACCGAGAAGCGCTACCCGTTCGGGATAAGCTTTACAGACACGGCTCGAGAAACACGGGGCCGACCTGCCCGAGATGCGGTCAGAGCTGAGTCTATCGTTAATATTGTCACGCCTCCCTCCTTCAAACGGGAAGGAAGAGCTATTTTCATCATCCTTGTGGCTATGGCGAAAGAATGTATCTGGTGGACGCCTCTGAAAGGATTGGAGACAAACACTTTCCTCTCTGGTCAATCTCTCATCAACTTCCTCAAGTACCACTTGAAAAGGAAAGTGAGAGTAGAGAGGCAAGTTTTGTCTAGCGAATGTTTTAAAAAAAGATGGGTGAATGTAGCAAGAATGGCACGTATGAATGACGAAGCCACCTTGAGCATGATCCTATGATCCCAGAAATTGAAAACAGAGAGTTGCTTATTTGCAAAAAAAAAAATGAAAAAAGAAATATAACATGTGACTCCATTGACCGAGGTTACCGTGGTCTTTTCCGTAGGCTTTTCTTTCCACGGGTAAACCTCACCTGTCCTCCCCTTTACACTTCATATTGACATTTCTGTGATAACAATCCCTATTGATCAATTTTTTTTTTTCCTCTCCCCCTTTTTTTTAACCCCCCTTTTTTTGTCCTCTTTCTCTCCTTTTACGATCCCTTTTGATCGAAACTCCTCCTTCCTTTTTTTATTTTTTTTTTTTTAAACCTTCAAAAGAAAAACTCTACCTTGTAATTTGTTCTATCTGTGTGCAGCCCTGTGTGGCTAATAAAGAAACATATCTATCTACCTATCTATCTATATATCTTTCTGTCTATCTGTCTGTCAATCTCTCATCAACTTCTTCAAGTACCACTTGAAAAGGAAAGTGAGAGTAGAGAGGCAAGTTTTGTCTAGCGAATGTTTTAAAAAAAGATGGGTGAATGTAGCAAGAATGGCACGTATGAATGACGAAGCCACCTTGAGCATGATCCTATGAACCCAGAAATTGAAAACAGAGAGTTGCTTATTCGCAAAAAAAAAAAGAAATATAACATGTGACTCCATTGACCGAGGTTACCGTGGTCTTTTCCGTAGGCTTTTCTTTCCACGGGTAAACCTCACCTGTCCTCCCCTTTACACTTCATATTGACATTTCTGTGATAACGATCCGTATTGATCAAAAAAAAATTTTTTTTTCCTCTCCCCCTTTTTTTTAACCCCCCTTTTTTTGTCCTCTTTCTCTCCTTTTATGATCCCTTTTGATCGAAACTCCCCTTTCCTTTTCTTTTTTTTTAAACCTTCAAAAGAAAAGCTCTACCTTGTAATTTGTTCTATCTGTGTGCAGCCCTGTGTGGCTAATAAAGAAACATATCTATCTATCTATCTATCTATCTATCTATCTATCTATCTATCTATCTCTCTCTCTCTCTCTCTCTCTCTCTCTATATATATATATAGATAGATAGATAGATAGATAGATAGATAGATAGATAGATAGATAAGTTTCTTTATTGGCCACACAGGGCTGCACAGAGATGTGACAAGTTACAAGGTAGAGCTTTTCTTTTGGGGGATGAAAAAAACAAAAAACAAAAAACTGGCCGATCAGTTCAATACATGCTCGGAAGGTTCTGCTACAGGTTGGGCACAAACGGTCAGACAAGGACTTATACAGATTGTGGGATTTTTTGTACCCCTGCAATTCTGTTTTGTTCATAAGAGGCTGAACCTCTGTTAGTGCAGCTTTGTCAAGCAGGGCAGTCTTATCTTAGACACAAAGGTCTTGGCAACATCTATGAAGGCTGCACTCTCAGAATCACTGTGGTTGGTGGCTAAGGTGATGAGAATAGCATCCTTTTCAGTGTTAGAGTCAAAGTTCCCATACTGTGGCTGAAAAGAAAGAAAGGATATTAATGTTTGGGCTACTTATGGCTCTTAAATATTTTGTCCTCAAATAACCTATGCACCCTGTATACATATACAATGAGTTTATTTCAGTTTCCGTCGGCCAAATCCACTCACTTTGCTTAGCTTAGGGCTATAGTGGAGGACACCCAACTTGCCATGCAATGGAACTGAACCACAGATCACTTGGTTGCACAGCAAACTTATCAACCACGCAGCTACATATATATATATCGATTTGTGTGTATGTGCATGTTTGACTGCTTAATCAAGTTTGCTCCTCTTCTACATGGTTTTGGGTTCAATCCTACTTTGTGACACCTTAACCCATTAAGCTACACTGTCCTATAAATAGGACACTAAATAAGAACATTAAATAAGCTATATGACAGTGTCTCAGTGTCCTATTTATAGGACACCAAGTATTTCCATTTCTACTTGAAGTAAAGGAGTTTTAATAATTATTTTTTTCATTTTAACCTATTTTCAATCATCTGTAAAAATTTAAAAGTAATATTCAGAAATTTAAGTATTCTGGGACTTACTTGGTTAAACAAGTGTCTTCTACTATGACCATGAGACAATCAAGGCCTTGGGGGTGGATTTGGTGGACGGAGGCTGAAAGAAGCCCTTTGTCACTAACCTTGGCCCTGGCACTGCAATCATCTCCCTTCCACCACACCCCCACACTCTTTACATTTTTCTTGCCACTGACTACCTGCTTCCTCCACCTTCCCTTGTAACATATATATATATATATATATATATATATATATATATATCTGTGTGTGTGTATGTGTATATACGTTTGTATGTATGTATATATTTATATGTGTATGTATATATGTATGTATGTATATATTTATGTATATATATATGTATGTATGTATATATTTATATATATATGTATGTATGTATGTATATATATATTTATATATGTATGTGTGTATGTATATATATGTTTATATATGTATGTATGTATGTATGTATATATTTATATATATATGTATGTATATATATATGTATATATATATATATATGTATGTATATATATGTATGAAAGAAGCCCATTGTATATTTATATATATGTTTGTGTGTCTGTGTTAGTTCCCCCCCCCCCGACATTGCTTGACAACCGATGGTGGTGTGTTTATGTCCCTGTAACTTAGCAGTTCGGCAAAAGAGACCGATTGAATAAGTACTAGGCTTACAAAGAATAAATCCTGGAGTTGATTTGCTCAATTAAAGGTGGTGCTCCAGCATGGCTGCAGTCAAATGACTGATACAAGTAAAAGAGAAAGAGACATGTATGTATATGTGTGTATATATGTATATGCATGTATATATATATATATATATATATATAGATATATATATATGTATATGTGTATGCATGTGTATATATATGTGCATGTGTATATATATATATGCATGTGTATATGTATATGCATGTATATGTGTATATATATATATATACATATGTGTGCATATATATATGTGTGTGTCTGTGTATATACTAGCTGGTGTACCTGGTAATTCCTGGGGCTAAAGATGTTCTATTGAAACGCCTTATTACTCTGAAATAAGAAAGCAATTTTGTTAATTGCCACAAAAGGTGCATTTTGTGTCATGGAAAATTACAAAAACTGTCATCTGGAGAAGGGAGAGATTGTTGGAGGCTGGTAAATCATCTACAGTCACGGAGAAAGTGTAACTGTAAAAATGCAGAATTATCAGAGTAATGGGCAATCAAAAAAGTATGTATAGAAATGTGTGAAGTGCAATAATAATGTTTAGCAGTTCAAAACTGAGTCGTGAGTTGCAGTGTTAGGTCGGCTGATTGTGAAAATCAAATATTGATTGCTTTGCTAAAAACTGCAGGTGGTATGGGTTGTTTAAATAAAATATGTAGATAGGAAGATCCATTGGTTGGGCCCTATTATCAATTTTTCTCAACAATCTAAGTATGTCATGAGGTTTCCAGACATGGTTGCTTAGTTTTTCTTGGAGGGCTGGCCGTGATCTAGTAATCTCAAGATTAATCAGCCGAAATTACTACGATGATCCGGTTCTTGACTGAAGACTGAGGGGTTCGAATGTCCTGTCCATGTTTATTGTATCGTCTTCTAAGAGTTATACGTTCTTGTCCATGTTGTATTTTTCTACATACCTTAACATATATTCCAGGCGCCCCGTACCCCCCTTATCATTAATGTGAGCACATATTCTTAATAATTGGTACGACTCTCTGTTTGTCTCTCTCTCTCTCTCATTTTTACTTAATCTGTCCCCCTCTCTCTCTTTTCTCTCTACTCATCCTCTTTTTCTCTTCTCTTTCCTCTGATCCTTTGGTCTAGTCTTCCACTACCCTCCTATTTCTTTGTCTCGCTCTGCACTCACAGGTCATTCTTCGACACCCATCCCTTCTCCTCTCTGATTCCTTCTTTCTCTCTCTTCTCTCTCTTTGTTGCGTTTGTCCCTCCTCTCTCTCTCTCTTCTCTTCTCTTTCTTTTCTTTTCCCTCTTCTCTGTCACGTGACTGTTGGCCGAAATCTGCCTTTCAGCTCCTGACCCTCGTCGTGTTAACATCGTTGTTTTTCGTCCGCCGCTATAAAGGCTTCTTCCAATGCGCCAGAGAAAAAATTTGTTTGCTTGTTATCAGTCGTAAGACACTTGTTGTTTTCACCGTTAATGCTTCTGTATTTCATGTTTCTGTATTCCATTATTGTTTTTTGTTTTTTTTTATATATCTGTCCCTTTTGCTGTCCTGGTGTTCGTATGCATTCGATCCTTCTTCCAGGAAATCTACGCTTCCAGCTTAGTTTTTCTAATGCTCGTTGCTTAGTTTTTCTTGGAGGGCTGGCCGTGATCTAGTAATCTCAAGATTAATCAGCCGAAATTACTACGTTGATCCGGTTCTTGACTGAAGACTGAGGGGTTCGAATGTCCTGTCCATGTTTATTGTATCGTCTTCTAAGAGTTATACGTTCTTGTCCATGTTGTATTTTTCTACATACCTTAATATATATATATATATATATATATATATATATACTGGAGATGAATGGATTTATGGTTAGATCGTATGTGATCTTCTTCTAGCATATGGCTGTCCACATAGTGGTTTTTAGCCCTAAATATACACATGTATATAATATATATATATATATATATATATTAAACAATGATAGTTTTGATTGTTATTTTCATATTTGTGTATGTCTATGTCTCTATTTGTGCGTTATCACCATCATCATCATCATCATCATCACCATCATTCATCATTTAACATCCACTCACCATACTGGCATGTGTCGGCTGGTTTGACAGGAGATTATGAGTCGGTGAGCTGCCCCACGTTCCTGTCTGATTTGGCATGGTTCTACAGCTCGATGTCCTTCCTAATGCTAACCACCCCAGGTGTGTAACTGGTGCTTTCAGATGCCACCGGCACGGATGCCACTTGTATGACACCGACAATGGCCACGACTACGATTCACGGATGGTTGCCATTTAAATGGCACCACCAACGACGATAATTCCCAGGTGCCAATTTACATGGCACCATCGGTGACCACAACTATGGTACCCAGGTGTCATTGACATGGCACGGAAGCGAACAGCCACGGCTATGATGCACGGCTGCCACTTATAGGACACTGGCACGACCACATCCTTATCGTCACTTGGCCTGACATGTCTCTCCCGCAGAGAATATCACCAGGGCTCTCGGTCACTTGTCATCTCCTCTATGATGTCCAACGGTTGGAGATCATTCTTCATCAACTCATCGAAAGTCTTCTTGGGTCTCCGTCTTCCAAAGGATCCTTCCACAGTTAGAGATCGGCACTTTTGATACAGCTGCCCATGTCCATACACATCGCAAGACCATACCAACGCAGACGTCTCTCTTGCACACCCTATTTGATGTCTTCAATGCTCAGCTTTTCTCTCAAGACTCCTATACTCTGTTGTACATGCACACTGACATTTTACATCCAGCGAGGCCTACTGGCTTCATTTCTTTCAAGCCTATGGAAGTCCTCAGAGAGGTCACATCCCATGTTTCACTGACATGTAACATAGTTGTTTACACACAGGCATCATAACGTCTGCCTTTCAATCTCAGGGAGACGCTCTTTGTTACCATTAGAGTTAAGATTACTCTGAACTTTGCACGTCTTATTCTTATTCTTGCAGCTACACTCAAGGAAGAACAAACCTCACTCCTGACTTGGCCACCTAGATAGCGGAAACTATCAACTCCCAGTAGCTTACCTACCTGGCAATTGATGGGCTCTATTTTCTCTACATTTGTGCTGTTTATTGTACTTGTGCACCTTCCACACAGAAAAACTATTATCCCCGTTAACCTTCCTCTGATATTGCTGCAACACTTATGTGTCCATACCTTACACTGGGCACATCTTATGAACTTCCTACCTACGCTTTTTCTACAGATCAAACAGTGCCATCTTCCTGAGGAGATTTGTGAATTGTCCGCTTTCCTACTTACTTTTTTTAGATGAAGTTTAAGGCTCGTTGATTCTAGTCCTTACTGATATACCTAAAATTTACCTAGTTCTGAAAGTTATTCGGCTATGATAACAAGGTCATCAGCATTGGGGATCTCCTAGAAGCGGTCATCTTAAATCCCTCTGTTATTGCCTGGAGGACTCTGATAAACAGGAAGGCGCTGAGGACTAATCCATGATGAACCCCTACTTGTACCCTAATTGATTGCTACACACGATGCCAAACCTCACCTTACTGACAGCATCCCTGTACATGACTTGTAACGCTCTCACCAACCATTCGTCCATCCCTAGCTTTTGCAGTGACCAGCAAATAAGGGATCGAGGAATCCTGTCAAAGCCTTTCTCCGTGTTTAACAAAGGCCCAGTACAAGGGTTTATCTTTGGCTAGGTACTTCTCCTGCAGCTGCCTTACCAGGAATATAGCATCAGAGGTGCTTCGCTCTGGCACAAAACCAAATTGCACTTCTTCTGGTCTAACACACGTCCTAATTATTTTGTCTGTGACCCTCTGAGTAATTTTCATTGCTTCATCTAATAGTGTGATACCTCTGTAATTCTTTCCGTGCAAGGCATCATCCTCCCTGTATGTGTGTGTGTGTGTGTGTGTGTGTGTGTGTGTGTGTGCATTTGTAATTATTTGGAATTTGTGTATACATTTAGAAGTATGCCGCTTAAAGATCTTTCGCTGATTCGGTTACCTCATGTCATCCACAGTTGAGCTATAAGTGACACTGGATCTACCTCATGTATTCTGCAGTGTTCGTTCAGTTTATAATGACTGAGGGAAGCAGAAAATGGAGTTAACGAGAATTTTCATTCATCGCAACGATTGTTTCAATCCATCTTGCATCGGGCCCTTGCAGGTAGGAGGTAGGATATTGTATAACTGGTTGTTGTACATCCTCCGTTGCAGATGCATGTCATCGGGTGTCTTGTTTTAAAGAAGATACCTCTGTAAATATATTCGGGTTCGCTTGGAATGTTGTTGTTGCCAGAAGGCTGTTGTCTCTCATGTTGTAATCCAAGAAACTCCTAGCAACAACATGTCAAGTGAAACTGAATATATTTAGTGAGGTATCTTTACATTAAAACAAGGTACCCGATGAGATGCATCTGCACTGGAGGATGCAACACAACACGTTGTATAGTAGCTCACCCGCAAGCGACCGTTGCAAGATGGGTCGAAACGGTCGTTGTGATGCATATTCTCGTGAACTCCGTTTCCCCAATTCATTATATGTATTTATATATGTAACACTGATGTTTATGTGTGTGTGCGTGCGTGCGCATTGGTTTTATGCATGTGGACGCTAACCGGCTCAGCAGTTTTATGAACCCCTTATTAATGTAGCAACGTCAAAAGTAAACATTAGAAATCATAATTCTTCTTTACTTGACTTGATCTGCTAATCATGTGTTTACTCTAGTTCTGTTGCCCTACAACTTACTATAGTGAGGGGCAAATGTAGGACATCTTAATATGTTTATCATGTCTCTAACACACACATGTATCAGGTTATAGAAGGTCCTTATGGAAGATTTATTTCACTGACAAACATCAAATGTATTTGATCAGTTTGATCTAGTACCCAGTAGAAAACTGTAATGACATTGATATCAACCCTGATTTTCATGTAAATTTTCATTTTCCATTTTTACCTCCACAAAGGATTCGGTGAATTTAGAAATTGTGAACAAAGAATACAGGACACCATTGCTTGAAGCTGTTCGGACGGTCACCTCGGAATAATGCAGCGGCTGATAGCCAGGGGCGCGAATGTAAATGTTGTCGAACATGGAGGAAATAATTGCCTGCATCTGGCGTTAAAAAGAGAAAACAACTTTCATTCTGAGGTGGAGCACATGACCATGTTAGATCAGGTAAGTTTTCACATTGTTTGTGACTATGTGTGGTGTGTGTGGGTGTGTGTGCATTTGTGCGTCTGTGTGGTGTGTGTGTGTGGGTGTGTGTGTGTGTGTGTGCATTGTGCGTCGTGTGTGTAAAATAGACAAACTGACAGAGAAAGACAGACAGAAACAGACATTGTTTATATCGCAATTCTCACCTACCAACCCCATCCTCCATTACCATTTCCTTATCCAGTCACAATGGTAACCCTTAGTTATATTATTATGTAACAAACACTATTCTCTATTCCGTCCCCTTCCGTCCTCAAGGCACGACCTCTCCATGGTAGAGAAGGTGATCCATCTCGAATGTTGGCCATACAAACACGGTCATCAAAATTTGAAGGAGAAATGATCTATTCAAGACAGGAGATATTATTCTGAATTAACAATGATACTGGGTAGAAGAGAGGTTCATATGATAGACAGTAACATTATAGTGCTGGGGCCATGATAATAATACATCTTGTCCATTCCATGAAGAATTCTGCCTGAAACAGCTCTCTGTCACATTTCTTTTATATAATACTAGCAGCATAGCCCGCATTGCCCGGGTATGTAAGAGCCCCTAGTAGGCAACGACTAATCCCAATCTAGTCCTTTCCCTCTAGGGAACGAAGGTGGTGCGTGTGTAGGTTGCAATATCTTCTCTTCACTCGAATACTTCTGTGTATACGATGTTCCTAGCTGTCCCTTGGGCGATAAAAAGGTCGAGTTGCGTCCTCTAGACAGAAGATGTGTTGCATATAAAAAGTTTAGATTCTCGACTCCATGTCGAATTTATCGATTTTTTTCAGAACTGGGGGAACTTTTCAAAATTTTCGCTGCGTTAGTTTTGAATTATGACATTGGGCTATTCCCATATGAATAAAGCTCACTACAGATGACTGACTACTATTCAGGCAGTTGATGGTCATCTGTGTATTGTTGTAATGTCTACTTTGGTGAGAGGAACCTACTCTGGACAGCCAGCGACCTCCCCACCTACTGGAATAGTCCATCAGACTAACACTGAACAATTTATCAACTATGCGTTGGTGTTCTGCCTCAACTGTGACACCGATTCTTACTTCCTTACTTCACTTTCTTCATCAAAAGATGTTTCCTTATTAATTCATCATCATCATCATCATGATAATGTATCGACTGTTTTCAAAGCTGGCATGGGTTCGACGCTTTGACAGAAGCTGGTCAGCTGAAAAGCTACCTGGGCTCCATATCTCTTTTCGCATTGTTTCGATAGTTGGACGTCCTTCCTAATGCAACCCAATTTACATAATGTACTGCGTGCTTTTCAGCAGCACCGACACGGATATTTGTATGTGACACCAGCATGGGTGATTTTTCCGAAGCATCAGCACCCATGATCCACAAGATTAGGATATCTCAGACGAAGAATGATACAGGGGTCATGACAGTATGCAAGGACAACGACGACTTAGCTTGGCATATCATCTCAAGTACAGCAGACTGCCAAAAGTATCGCTCCCATTTCATCCCCTCTGTGAGGCCCAACGTCTGACGGTCCTTTCTCACCACATTATTGCACGTCTTTCTGGGTCTACCCCCTCCACAATGAGAGATCACCACTTCTTGATGAAGCTATCTTCATCCATATGCATCACATAACCATACCATGGTAGACTTCTCTCTTGCGCACAAAATCCGATGCCTTATATACCCTGTTTTCTCTCCAATCCACTTAATTAAAGAAACATTATTGATCTGCGTGGATATGTCTATGTGGTGTTGATTTAGTTGTTATGTCTGAAGGCCTTGCTATGTTGTTGCTGTTCTCTTTCTGTATAACTTATATTATTTGTGGTGTATTCATATCTATAAGACAGTCCTTTGACGAAAATTTTATGCACATTTTGCTTTGGAGGTTAATGGCAGCCAAACCGAGGCAAGGATACTAAATGCATGGTGAGAATGAGACCCGCGATGGTTAAAATTCGAAAGCTATAAGATGCGGTGCTATGGCAAAAGAGTGATTTTTTGATCCCTCTATAACGATGTCTCTCTGTCACTCTTTCTTGCAC
>NW_021834754.1:0-7500 GCF_006345805.1 Octopus sinensis
TATATATATATATGTGTGTGTGTGTGTGTGTGTGTGTGTGTGTGTGAATGTATGTATATTAGATAGATATGCATGTATGTATATATGTATATACGTGTGTGTGATGCCACATACATACGTACACACAAACGCACATACTCGTATATCCATTCATACGCAGAGATACACACAGATAAAAACACACAACCGAACACACACGCACACGGACACACAAAGGCACACACATATATATACACGTGCGTGTACATGTATGAATGCGTGAATAAGTCTTCTTATTTGTGTGCATGTGTATATATATATATATATATATATATATATATACGTGTATGCTTTATGTTCATATGCTTGTGTTTATGATTATATATTTACATACGTGTGTGTAGTTATGGAGAAGTATATGTATTAGTGTCCGTAAATGAGCGTGTGTGTGTGTGTGTGTGTGCGTGCGTGCGTGTGTGTGTGTGTCTGTTTGTGTGTGTGTGTGTGTGCATGTGTGTGTGCATGTGTGTGTGTGCGTGTGTCTACATCCACTAATATCTGCCGTAGTTAAATATTTAAATAGGTAATTTTATCTGTTGATTTCGTAGTCGTTACAATAACCTTTTTTAATGAGAAACATTCTACACCGCCATTACATTAGCTGCTGGGGTGGCGTGGCAGGGAGGTGACGCGGAGGCGGTGAGCGATGCCGTGGAGGCGGCGGTGAAGTGGTGTGGTGTGTGGGGAGGGGCAGATGTGAGGCTGGTTTATGCTCAGTGGAAATATTGAACCTGTCTGTGAATGTGTCTGCATATATATATATGTGTGTATGTGTGTGTATGTGTGCGATACTCTATGAACCTCTCTGAGCAGGTACGGGAATATATACACGTGTGAGTGTAATTATGTATGTATGTATGTATGTATGTATGTATGTATGTATGTATGTATGTATGTATGTATGTATGTATTTACGTGTGTATGTATGTATGTATTCATGTATGTGTTTGTGTGCTTATATTTATGTGTGGATGTGTGTACTCATGCATGTATGTAAGTTCAAATGTACGATTGTTTGTATGTAGAAATGTATGCATGCACGCATTACATACATATATGTATAATATATATGTATATAAATATAAATATATATATATATATATATATATATATAGAGAGAGAGAGAGAGAGAGAGAGGGGGGAGAGAAAGGGAGAGAGAGAGGGAGAGAGAGGGGGGAGAGAGAGAGTGAGAGATATAGATATTATATACATTATATATATATATATATATGGATATGCATGCTTATTACATACACGAATATTTATATAAGTAGGCATGTGTGAATATATGTATGTATATAATATATATATATACATACATACATATTTACAAATATATATACATAATATGTATACATATATATTCATTTATATATATATATATATATATATATATATTATATATATATATATATATATATATTATATATATATATATCTACATACATGTATACATATATATCTTTTTATGTATACACTGCGTCCCACATTATTAGGCAAATGAACCTTCTCCAATAATAAATTTATATTCGTTCAAAACCAGTTGTTTTCACACTGACTGTTGGCAATATCTCTCTGCGCACATTCTGTTAAAATTAATGGGATCTGCGCAGACGCCAACAAACGGCGGCCATTTTTTGATTGGGCAACATTTTCGCTGTCACAAAGTATTAAGTAAGTATAATGAAAATGATAATTGTGTCGGAACAGACATTTATTTAATTCAACAGAAAGGGTTTAACAAAAAAATTATTCATAAAAGGCTTATTGGTAAACATAATAACACGTTCGAATGAAAATAACCATGGGATTGTGATGACATGCAGCTCCTAATGTTTGATGTATGATCCTCCACATGCAATAACCGTCCTTAGGTGCTGATCTATTTAATTTGTTAAGGTTATTATATCCTCTTGAGTCATGCTTTGAGCAGCATCTACAATAGCATCCCAGAGGGCAAATTTACTTGAAAACTGCAGTCCATCTTGGTAAACGCGCCTCTTCAGTACGTTCCACAGGAAACAAGGTGGCCACCCCATCAAACGACCTCTAGAGAAGTCTGTTTGTTGCAGCTATTCATTAGAATCCTTCGCTACTTGAGACGGGGTATTATCTTGCATGAAGACCAGCTTTCTCTTGAATGAAAGTTTTTGCTTTTTGAACCACAGTTGGAAATTGTCCTTTAAAAGGGTAACATATATTTTCGATGTACTCCTAATGTCATCTGGGACTTTCTATGGCCCGACCATCATACCACCAACGATGCCAGCCTAAAACAGGATCCCACCTCTTCCCTGTTGGCGTCTCAAACTATGAGGACGATTTCCTCGGACTGATACCCAAACTTTACTCCAGCCATCTGGTCTGTCAAGGTTAGCACGGCATTCGTCAGTGAATAGAACTGTTGAAAAACCTGTCTTCATGTATTCTTCTGCCCATTTAAGTCTCTACTGCTTATGAACATCCTCTAGAGGGGACTTTGTAACAGGTTTAACATTCCTGGTTACCTGCTTCAAGGGGCGACACCTGGTAGTTTTCGATACGTCTTCCCTACAGCAACGTTTGAAGACTTCCCTACTTGCCAGACATGGGTTCCGCACAACTTCCCTTTTCATACGTGAGAAAGTACGATTCAAAGCAACCCTCGACTTACCCTTATCTGCCCTCGACCGGACAGAAATAGGAGACTGCACAAATTCCTTCACTGTTCGGTGATCTCACCCCAGTATTTTGTATATTTCTATGGTTGTTTTTCCTTTTCCAAGCTCTGACACGATGGTAGACTTCTCATTCGAATTAAGGTCACATTTCTGATCCGTAATGTTACTTAATTTGGGCACTTGACTAATAATTTGGGACAGTAGAAATGTTTCTGCTACCCGATAATGGCCACCGTTTGTTTCCGTTTGTGCAGATGCGATTTATTTTAACAGAATGTGCGCAGATAGGTGTTGCCAGCAGTCAGCCTGAAGTCAACTGGCTTTGAACGAATATACATTTATTTATTGAGAGAAGGTTCATTTACCTAATACTGTGGAACGCAGTGTGTGTGTATATATATATATGTGTGTGTGTATATATATATGTGTGTGTGTGTGTGTGTACGTACATGCATACATACATACATACATACATACATACATGCATACTAACATACTTACACACATACATACATACATATTTATATATATAAACAACTATATATACATGTATTTATATACGTACGAGGGGCGTTCAATAAGTAATGCCCCTGACCCACTTCCCATAGCAGTAGAGCAACGAAACTTGGCACAGTTATTAGTCTTTTCCTACATAGGAACCACCCAGAGTTACGCATTTCTCCCATTGTTTGATGCAGCTCTGGAGACCGTTTTTGTAGAAGACCCCAGTTTGGTCCTCCAACCTGAACGTGACTTCAGAAATCAAGGCTGCATCATCTGGGAAACGCTTTCGTTTCAAAAACAGCTTCATGACTGGGAAGAGGTGAAAATCAGAGGGTGCAAGGTCAGGAAAGTAGGGAGATGGGGGAGGAGTTCATAGCCATACGCCTGTGCTTCTGATCTGGCGACAAGCGAGTTGTGGACCGGAGCGTTGTCCTACAGGAGGAGGATGCCTTTGCTGATCTTGCCTCGCCTCTTGATTTTGATAACATCTCTTAATTTCCTCAAAAGTGAAGCATAATAGGCTCCTGCAATTGTGGTACCCTTTGCCAAGAAATCTGTCATCACAACTCCGTGCTGGTCCCAGAAGACTGTGAGCATGACCTTGCCAGCGGAGGGCTGCACCCTTGCCTTCTTTGGAGGGGGTGAGTCACGGTGCTTCCACTGCATTGACTGGGCTTTGGTCTCTGGATCATCATGATAGACCCAGGTTTCATCCTGTGTAATCAGTCTTTTGAAAAATTTTGACTCATCTTCTTGGCACATCTCCAAATTCACCCCGAGCACTCGACGCGTTCTTCTGCTTCTGGAAAGGCGTGAGCAACCTGGGAATCCATCTGGTAGACACCTTTTGCATATGCAAATGGTCATGAATGAGTTTCTGCAGACCCGGTACTAATCTTGACCTCATGGGCTATTTGGCGAATAATTATGCGTCGATCTTCCAAAATAGCAGCCTCAACTTGACGGACAGATGCCACATCAATGGCAGAAGGGGCGACCAGATCTGGGAGCTGTTTCCACAGAGTTCCGACCATGTTTGAATTCACGATGCCAGCGTTTTACAAGGTCATATGATGGGGCATCATCACCATAGGTTACTTTCATTTCATCAAAAGTCTCCCGTGGTGTGCGTCCTTTCAAATACAAAAACCGGATCCCTGCTCGACACTCAACAGGCTCCATTTCACACTTGACTCGGTTCAAATACCTGTAAATCAGAAACCACAATTAATTCAGAGCTGTAATTTGGCACTTACTCTATAGAGATATAAATGATTGCACATGCAAAATTTCAGCTAGATCAAACAAATGCAAGTGGGTCAGAGGCATTACTTATTGAACGTCCCTCGTATATATTTCTATATATGTGCATTATATATGTATGTATGTATGTAGATATGTATGTATGTATGTATGTATGTATGTATGTATAGAGCTCATACGTAATGTCTTAATGTCATTCATGTTTATATGAGCAAATGATAGTAGGAATTACAATATAAAAATGATGAATTTTCATATTTTTCTACGCTTCTGAAGTACGAACTGTATATAATCATGTAAGCATTTGCCTGAGTGTTTGCGAATAAAAGTGATTCAAGCTGATCTTCTGTCGGATCTGGTGTTTGTGACAAAAAAGAATTTACTCATCCAATATGTTAGTCCATCTTTGTAATAGCTTCTTTCAAATTCTCCTTTATTGCATTTTAACAAAGTGTTTCAACAACACTACAAAACTTTACTTATATGCATTCATATATAGAATTATGTATACATACATATACACATGCACACACACACACACACACACACACACACACACATGTATATATATGATATGGTGCTGAAAAGTTTCTGGCTTTCGGTAAAAGAAAATAAAGGAAGATCAGTTAATTATGATTTTATTCAATATATGCCCCATTCAGATTCACGCATTTACAGCAGCGGTCCTTCAGTTTTTCTAAGCCCTGTAAAAGAACTCGGAAGGCTGGGCATCCAACTAGGCTTTTCGCGACACCCTTAAAGCCAGGAATTATTCAGCACCCCGTCGTACATGCCTACGCTCTTCCACTGAAAGGAACACAGAAAGAAACAAGTAGAGAAAATAAAGGGAGAAATAAATGTTTCTATATATATATATATATATACACTAGCAGCTAAGCCCGGTTTCACCCGGTCGGTTTGGATGAGGTGGCTGTAAAACCTGTTCTGTGTAAGCATTCGACTTGTTTGGGCACGCTTACGTTAAAAAACAATTTTAGAATGACATTTTTCTGTCAAAACGCTAAAAATAACTGACCAATAAAAATAGAACAGCCAAGATTAGAACAACCTAATCAAAAAATAAATGTATATATATATATGTATATTAATATAAAATAAACCCAAATACTAAGCGAACAAAGATGAACCATCCCACTTCCACTGTTTGTGCACACGCACACGCACAAACACACACACACATTCATATACCCCCCTTTTACATATACACACATATATTCACACAGAGTTGAAAGGCTGTTTGATTTATTTTTTCAGCGTACAATTTTCATCATCCCACTACCAAGTATGACATCACCCCTTCCTTCCTTATTCATCTATCACCCCTTCCATTATCATTCATAAACACAAGAGTATCATTACAGTAGATTATCTCGGTAACTATGGGAGCTATGAAAAAATACAAAGTCCAGCAACACCACCGGATTATTCTACACATCTGTGTAATTTCTCGCGCAATTCCACACAGCCGTTTGACCGTGAATCCCAAGAAAAAAAAGAATCACCCATGTCAAATTTATATGTATAGATTAAGAAAACGGAACATGGATTTAGTATGAATCTTTATTCCGTACGACGATCGTTTCGACCCATGCTGCATCTGTCCCAAGGGAGTGGGATATTCTGCATCTAATTGTGTTGCATCAATCGGTGCAAGCTGTGATATTCCAGTTGCTTGATGCAAAAACAAGATACCCCACTGAGAGATACTGACTTCTCTCCTTGGCATGCTGTTCTCGCTGCTGGTAGATTTGGTAAGACTGTGTGTGCCGGGGCATATATGTGTGAATGCAGGCATATAATCTGATATATTATATAACATAATATATTACATAAGTAGGAATATACATGGATAGAGACACAGACAAACGGACAGACAGACAGACAGGCAAGCAGACAGACAAGGATGCCAACATACATTCAATTGTTATTATAAAATCAGTCTAAATTTGCCTTTCCCTGTTTCTCCTATTCTCTCGACCTTTCTCTGCTTTTTTCTCTCTCTCTTTTCTGTCTTTCTTTCTCTTTCTTCTCCCTCCCCCTCTCTCTCTATTTATCTATGTCCCCATCTCTTCCTTCTAAGCCAACACACACATAGATACAAATCAAACATGAAGATACGCACAAATATCATCTTTCGTCTTTGTGATACACGCATACACACACACACATCTTACACATATACACACATACACACACACATCTACACACCCACACAAACACCCACACCTACAACCATAAAGGTTGTATTGTAACAGTTGTTCTTAGATTGACACATATAAACAACACGTACATCAAACACGACCTCGCTCATGATAGACTGGGTTGGTCTGCATAAGAGTATGTATATGAAAGTCCATACATGCATACATACATACATATACTCTTACTCTTTTACTCTTTTACTTGTTTCAGTCATTTGACTGCGGCCATGCTGGAGCACCGCCTTTAGTCGAGCAAATCGACCCCGGGACTTATTCTTTGTAAGCCCAGTACTTATTCTATCGGTCTCTTTTTGCCGAACCGCTAAGTGACGGGGACGTAAACACACCAGCATCGGTTGTCAAGCGATTTGGGGGGGGGGGACAAACACAGACACACAAACACACATATACATATATACGACGGGCTTCTTTCAGTTTCCGTCTACCAAATCCACTCACAAGGCATTGGTCGGCCCGGGGCTGTAGCAGAAGACACGTGCCCAAGATGCCACGCAGTGGGACTGAACCCGGAACCATGTGGCTGGTTAGCAAGCTACTTACCACACAGCCACTCCTGCGCCTATATGTATATACATATATATATACACACTCATCCATATACTTATATAGATAGATAGATAGATAGATAGATAGATAGATAGATAGATAGATAGATAGATAGATAGATAGATAGATAGATAGATAGATAGATAGATAGATAGACGTATACATATACACATGCATATATATATGTGTGCGTGTGTGTGAGTTTATATATATATATATATATATATATATAGGGTGCGAGGGGT
>NW_021834754.1:12500-26387 GCF_006345805.1 Octopus sinensis
ATTAATACTGTTATTGTTGTGAGGAGTAGTGGTAGTTGTGGTGGTAGTAGTGGTGATGATGATGATGTTGATGATGATGATGATGATGATGGTAGTGGTGGCGGTGGAGGTAGTGCTGGTTTTGGTGGTGGTGGTGGGTGAATTGGTGGCGGTAGATTTTGTTGACATTTGTTATACGTTTGTTGCTATATGTGTGTATTTGTGTGTGTGTGTGTGTGTATGAAAGTATGAACGTATGTATGTATGTATGTATGCATGGATGGATGGATGGATGGATGGATAGATGTATACATATGTATATCAATGTAAGTATCTACTCATATATATGCATATGTGTGTATATATATATATGTATATGTCTGTCTGTCTGTCTATCTATATAAATGCACACATATGTACACACACACATATATAGTGCATGTGTATATGCTTAATTTCATTACACATACACACGTGTATAGCTATGTTATGTTTGCGTATGTATATACACACACACACACACACACATATATATATATATAAGCATGTATATATTTATGTGCAATTATGTATACACATTCATAGATGTGTATATATATATATATATATATATATATACATGATAATATATGAATTACTGTATGTATGGGAAAATATACATTTGTATATCTGCATGTATACCTGCAGGTATGTGTATATATGTATAGGCGTGTGACCTACTTTCTCCGTTAAATTCACGACAATAACGGCCAGGGTTCCAGTCCTGGATCTCAAAGATCTGAATCTCAAATTCGTTGATCTCAAAGTCCTTAATCTCAAAGACCTGGATCTCAGTGTTTGTTATGTCCTTGCTCAAAGCACGTCATTTTCCGTTACTCCAGTCGATCCAGCAGAAAAAACTGCGAAGCGTATTGTGACCAGCGATGTATAGCAACATCTGATAGTCTGGTCGGTCACAGTGACGGTGATATATACACACATACATACGTGCATACATAAATAAGTATATATATATATATATATATATATATATCGTGGTTTGACGTGTTTTCTGGCGGTGAGTCAAACGTTTTGTTGAACGTTGGATAATTTTTCTGTTGGAATTGTTGACTGTTTATTATTGAATATTTTCGAACTGTTAAACATTGTTGAACTTTGAAACTTTGACAATTTTTGTTTTTTTTTTTCCCGGTGACGGAAGAAAGTAATTCTTTGTGTAAAGCCATTTTTGCAGTTGTGAATTGTTGAAATATTGAACTTATTAAAGCCGTTGTAGGCTTTATTGTCGCCCTCCACCCACCAGCGGGGGTGGGATTTGAACTGTTATCCTCATTAAGAGGGAAAAAAACATATTATAGGTTTCCCGTTTTTTGGGATAATCAATTAATTATTGCGTGAAAAATTTAATTTTAGCCGTTGTAGGCCCTATTGTGGCACGCCGCCCCTAGCGGGGGTGAGATTTGAACTGTTGTCCTCGTTGTGAGGGAAAAAAAACATATTATAGGTTTCCCGTTTTTTGGGATACCGTATTTTTGGTATTGTGTGAAAAATTTAATTTCGAATGTTGTAGGCTTTGTTGTTACGGCTCAACACCCAGCGGGGGTAGGATTTGAACTGTTGTCCTCGTTGAGAGGAAAAAAAAAGTAAAAAATTATAGGTTTCCTGTTTTCTGTAATTAAATTGTGTATAAATTTATTTCGAATGAATATGTCGGACGAAATAATTTCAGAGAAAAATTCACTGGAAGAGCCAGTTAAGAAATTTTCAGCAGTTTACCGCGGTGGCTACAAAAAACGTCGAATTACCAAAGGAAAAGCTCTCCGAGCTTTTTGAAAAATTGAAAGAGGGAGGTGATATAAAAATATTACCCTCCCCATGTGTTGAAAAATTGTAAAGAAGGACAGCCGTTTTCAAAACATACTGTCCTTCAACAGAGAAATTTAAGCACTTTGAGCAGTGCAAAAGTGAAAAATGTCTGGCTCCCATATGGGAAGACATAAAGTATATAGCGAGGGGGCGTATTTATGGCACAGTAGAGGCCAGATTTGGGATCTTTTCGGTTTGAACGGCGGTTTTTAACATTATTTCTAGGTAACTAAAAAAATTTAAACTTTGTATACTGGTAGAATGTGTTTATAAAACATCTTTTTCTCTTGGCTTTATTGAGAAAATTCTATTGTTTGTAAGATATTTGGTTTTTAATTTCTTGCATTTCGGCAATTTCAACCAATCAATGACCGTCTATTGAGATGAAAACATTCTGTGCCGTATGAATATGTCCCTCGTTCCACATTCCCCACAAAAGAAAACAAAAACGGAAGCACCGCAATACAAAAAAGAAACGAACCCGTCCCATTGTCCCACAAGGAAAAAAAAGGGAAAAACGAAAGATAACGAACAGAAAACCCTGGTAAAATATGACATCAGAGACAAATACATTGAGGACATTGTAAAAGATCACCACACCACTACGCTGTTTGAACAGCACAAGGACTTAAGAGAAAGATGTGCTTGGATAGGGGAAGGCTATTACAGGCAACTGAAGGACAGGCATCCAAAGACCATCAGGAGTATCCCGGACTTTCCAGGATATTTGAAGAAGGAGGAGGAGGAAAGGGCTGCCTCATGTGTTGTGAGATCATCCCCAACATCATCAGTGAAGGGTAAGTAGAACCTTTGTATTTTTTTCCTTGTGTTTGAATGTGCGTGGTCTGAGCTCAAAGTGGAAGCAAGCTTGTTTCCTCGACGACTTCGGACCACACGATATGCATGTGATGGTTGCTACAGAGACTTGATCTATAGGAAAGTAAACTCACGTCTCGTAGATCTGCTTAAGCGTTTTCAGCTAGCGGATTGCTACAGACTTGACCATCCGAGCATCCCAGAGTGGACCTGGATAAGCGGCAACGAAAGGTTTAGGTCTTACTTAGATAGGATAGTGATAAGAACTAGCGATAAGCCTAGTTTTAGCTGTCCACAGCTTGTCCAAGTAGCATACACTGACCATAGAATAGTTAAGTGTAGACTGGACATAGATAGTACAGTTAAGAGAGAATCCAGCTACTGGAAGCTAAACAAGTCTATTTTGAATTGCGAGGCATACTGTAGCCGGATTAAGGAATTAGTACAGAGGGTGTTAACCGGCGCGGTGGTTAACCGGCGATGGTGGTTCGTCCTCAAGGGAGCCATTCGTTTTGAGTCTGTGAGGTTTATCCATCAGCTATGACTAGATAAGGCCAGAATAGAAGAGCAGTTAGTTAAGGACCTAGAGGAGGCGTTGAGATTAGGTTCTGCATCTCACGCTTTGGCAGCGAGAACGGCCTTGGAACGTCACCTCAAAGCCAAACATGAGGGGATCAGAATTCGGGTTAAAGTTCGTGCCTTGGGCCGTGAGGGAATTCATGTTGTCAGATGGGCCCGTACGGAAGAAACCCAGCGTGGCAATAATGCCACAATTAGGTCTCTCGTTGATGACAATGGGTATTCGGTCGACGGACAGGACGAGAGGTGTGAGGTGCTTCATAAGCACTTTGCCGAGTTGTTCTGGAGGGGTGGAGCGCTGGATCCTGGTAAGGCCCTTAGGGACTTCCTGTCTAGTGGCCCGCGTCTCTCGGCACGAGAGGCGAACTGCTGTGAAGGGCGAATCACAGCCTAGGAAGTGATCGAGGTACTGGGCGAATGCCCCAGAGAGAAGTCGCCGGGTCTCGATGGTCTGCCTTATGAATTTTACAAAAGTATGCCAGACTTATTCGGGCACCTGCTGGCCAGCGTCTACGCCAATTGGCAGCAGAATGGGAGAATTCTTAAGTCTGCGAGCCGTGGGGTGGTGACGTTGATCAGGAAGGACCTGTGCAAGTGGAATGAAATAGGGAATTTCAGGCCCATAACTCTTCTGAACACAGGGTTGAAGATTTTGGCGAAAGTGCTAGCGAAAAGGTTGGCGCGGGTCGTAGACAGACTTGTAGGGGAAGCGCAAACGTGCGCTATCCCTGGCAGGACGATCCACGACAATCTCCACCTTATACGCTGCTCCTTAGAGAGGGTGGGGAAGCTTTCTGGTGCAGGGGGCGGCACTGGTACATTTAGACCAGTCAAAGGCATTTGATAGGGTCGACCACCGGTACAGCATGTTTCTTACAGTGAATTGCGTCATGGTGCTGTTTTTCTCGCAGACGGTGCTCAACTGACCCTGCTATACTGTGTAATCTACAAAATCAAAAACTGACAAAGCGAATGCGCGGAATTATTAAAAAATGGCGACAAATTACCCATCACACTCTGTATGTATATAGCATGCAAGTATGTAAATACATATGTATATATATATATATATATATATATATATATAAGTATTTATGCATGTGACCTCGCAATTCAAATTTATATATATGTGTGTGTGTATACATATATATATAGAGAGAGAGAGATACATACATATATATACACACACACACACACACATATATATATATATGCATACATACATATATATATATATACATATATATATATATATATATACATACATATATGCATATACATACAAATATACACACACATACACACATACATACATATATACATACACAGATATACATACATACATACACAGATACATACATACATACACACATACATACACACATACATACACACATACGTACACACATGTATACACACACACACACACACATACACACTCATAAATTCTTATTGTTATTACTGCAGGTTTTGTTTTCGTATAAGTTTGACATGTCTTGATGTCATGAAGACATTAAAATTCGGTGTTTTTTATTGTTTTGTATTTGTTCTGGGAATCTGTTAACTTAGTTTTTAGTTTGATTTATAATGATGCAAGTGTGTGTGTGTGTGTGTGTGTGTGTGTGTGTGTCTGCTGTATATGCGTGTGTACGTGAGTGTGCAGGAGAAAATATAACAGAGGACAAAATTTGGCGCATAATATACACAAATATATGCGTGTGCATGTATGTGTGTATATGTGTATGTATATGTGTAAGTAAGTACATATATATATTAATAAAAAAAATCGGCTCCGTCGGTCACGTATGACCGTGGGTACGCCTAAGAGGTTCCCTCTCCAGAGCTTCAGTCTGGGCGGAAAGTTGCCTCATCGACGAACACAGAACCTAGGGTTGTTTTCATGGAAGACCAGCAGTCACCCATGCATACCGGCCTCCCCTCTCCACGCCACTGATGTTATCCAAAGGAAAGGCAAAGGCCGATACAGCTTGACACCAGTGACGTCACAACTCATTTCTTCAGCTGAGTGAAATGGAGCAACGCAAAATAAAGTGTCTTGCTTTAAGAATTCAACACGCAGCCCGGTCCGGGAAACGAACTCACAACCTCATGATCGTAAACTCGACGCTCTAACCACTGACCCATGCGCCTTCACACACATACATATGAATGTAGGTGTGTATATAGGTGTGTGTGTATATATATATATATATTATATATATATATATATATATATATATATATATATATATATATATATATATATATATATATATATATATATAGGGTATGCGAGGTATTGGTGTCGAGAAGACCCAAACGTGCCAGGTAATGCTGAGTAAGTCCTGATGAAGGCTGATATAGAATATCCCGAAAACAGGTGTAATACCTCTTTATAACTGCTCTGCAAACTATTCACAGGGCTGGATTTTTTAAATCTTATTCTGTTAATTTATATATATATATATATATATATAGATATTGTTATATTTCGGAATGGTCATATTGCCAGTTTAGTCAATAAAAACACACGCACTATATATTTGGTGTTATTTTGCTTCAGTGTTATTTATTTTTTACATTAATCTTAATCTTATTTCGGCCAGAGTTCTTTCGTCACACTCCTATGACCGCATCAGTGGTCCTTTGTTTTCTTCTTTCTTATTTGTGTCTCCCCTTACTAACCGTCAGCCATTTTGTATTTCTATTGTATGTTTTCATTTGCGCATGCTTATATCTCTATGTGCGTCTATGTTTATTTAGTGTGTGTATTTGGGGGGATGCCTGTAATATTTGTATCTTCTGTTTATATACGTTCATGTAATTTGTATTTTGTTTTTGTTGTTGTTGTTGTTGTTTTTGTTTATTCTTATTTTGTTCATGTGTTTACATCCACTTATTATTATCATTACATATAGATAGATAAGTAGATAGATAGATAGAGAGAGAGAGAGAGAGATGTATGTACATACATATATATATATGCTCAAAAATGCATATGTGTGTATGCACATATGTGTACGAGTGTATATCTTTGTTTGAGTGTCTGCGGATCTTGTAGGTTTACGTATGCCATTAGACTCTTGTATAAGTTAGAATTGTTGATCTCAGATCCCTCCGATATCCCGAACGAAGAGACCATTTCAGCTAGAGACACAATGCCATCGAATAACAACTTTTTTTAAAACCATTTATATTTGACACATTCTCTTTATGGCTACCTAATTAATTAACCACTGAATATAATTAAAAGGCAATCAGTTCTGTTTTTTCATCCTCAATAATTTAGCATAATTTTTAAAGGAATAATTTATGCCTAATTCATAATGGTATAATTTATTCAACTTCCAGTCAATACGAGGTTCGATATAACCAACCGTTTCTCTGCAAATTTTTTTTCCTCGATATCAAATTCCAGCCTAATGAATACTAGAACTCATGACAAACGTCGTAGTATTATTTCTCTTTGCTACTCTCTGGTTTATTGTTTTTTCTTCTATTCTATTTTTTTTCAGTTTTTCTTTTCTTTTAAGTTACGTATCTAGATATTATAATTATCTAGATTAGAATTGAAGATATAGGAGCATATCCTTTCTTCCATAAGCAAAAGGACTGACCTTTTGTCGATTGCGTCGACTGCAATGGTCAAATGGTACTTATTTTCATGGATCCCGAAAAGATGTAAGACAAAGTCGACCAGGACGGAATTTGAACTCAGAACGTAATGAGTTGCTATCGATTCTGCCAGCTCACCACCTTAATGATGAAGGAAAATATATAAGCGCAGGAGTGACTTTGTGGTAAGTAGCTTGCTTACTAACCACATGGTTCTGGGTTCAGTCCCACTGCTTGGCACCTTGTGCAAGTGTCCTCTACTATAGCTTCGGGCGGAAACTGAAAGAAGCCCATCGTATATATGTATATATATATATGTGTGTGTGTTTGTGTGTGTGTGTATGTGTGTGTGTATGTGTGTGTGTGTGTGTGTGTGTGTGTGTGTATGTTTGTCCCCCAGCATCGCTTGACAACCGATGCTAGTGTGTTTACCTCCCCGTAACTTAGCAGTCTGTCAAAAGAAACCGATAAGAGAAGTACTAGGCTTTATAAAGATTAAGTCTTGGGGTCGATTTCTTCGACTAAAAGCGGTGCTCCAGCACGGCCGCAGTCAAATGACTGAATCGAGTAAAAGAGAGTATAAAGAGTAAAACTGGATTCTAGTTATGAATTGAAACACAGTCACAATTTTGACTTGCCAGAGCCAAGCATACTGCCTCTCACCCTCTCTCTATCTCTATCTATCTATCTAGCTATCTTTCCCTCTCTCTCTCTCTTTCTCCTTCTCTCTCTCTCTCACTCACTCTCTCCCTCTTCCTCACTCTCTCACACTCATATCCTTTGGTGCTAATTAATCCTAGATAAGGATGTACATAGACATCTCTTGCTCTAAAATAATATTGCTCGTTAAACCCTTGAGAGGAAACATTGGCTGTCTTTCGGCTTTGTATCTCTTTGAGCATCGATGCAACGAGAAACCCCTTTGCGCTCTATCTTTATATACATATATGTGTGTGTGTGTGTGTGTGTGTGTGTGTGTGTTAGCTTATCTGTTTATAGCTATCAATCTTACTTTCGCTTAAGCATAGCGGTAACTAATAACCAGTTCTTAGAACTGAATATGCTCATACTTTAGAATAGATAAAGAGTCAGAAGAGCACAGAAAATAATATTAATTAACGATTGACAAAAGAATAGTAGCTAATCACATTCATTAGCTTACAGTTGTTTCTGCTAATAAATGCACACAGAGATAAGTGCTTGTGCAAAGACGGATTACGTAACTCCTGTTCATTTGTCACTCATTCACACACACACACACACACACACATACACACACACAAACATTATATATAGGCGCAGGAGTGGCTGTGTGGTAAGAAGTTTGCTTACCAACCACATGGTTCCGGGTTCAGTCCCACTACGTGACACCTTGGGCAAGTGTCTTCTACTATACCCTCGGGCCGACCAAAGCCTTGTGAGTGGATCTGGTAGATGGAAACTGAAAGAATCCCATCATATATATATGTGGGAGGGGGGTATGTATGTATTTGTGTGTGTGTGTTTGTCCTCCCCACCACCACCATCGCTTGACAACCGGTATGTTTACGTCCACGTAATTAGCAGTTCGGCAAAAGAGACCGATAGAATAAGTACTAGGCTTACAAAGAATAAGACCTGGGTATCGATTACTTTGACTAAAAAACTTTTAAGGCGGTGCCCCAGCATGGCTGCAATCAAATGATTGAAACAAGTAAAAGTATGAAAAAATATGTGTGTGTGTGTGTGTGCGCGCGTGCCCGCGCGTGTTTGTGTGTGTGTGTGGGTGTGCGTGCCCGCGCGTGTTTGTGTGTGTGTCGGTAGGTGGGTGGGTAGGTAGGTAGGTTGGTAGGTATCTATATCCTGTCAATATCTTATATAAATTCTGGGGATTGATTTTCTTGACTAAAAACCCTTTAAGGCGGTGCTCCAGCATGGCCGCAGTCAAATGACTGAAAGAAGTAAAGGAATAAAAGACTATATCTGCATGTTCTTTCTATGATATCACATACTCCGACGCACACACACACATCTATATATGCTTAACTATGTTAATATATGAATAAACGGAAGTGTATATTCGTATGTGAGCTACGAAACATGTTTAGCAAACAACTTCCACATGCAAGTGCTACCAGCCGAGAGCTCCGCATACCGGAAGTCAGCAAGTGTATGGTGTCGTCAGGAGAGAATGCCCGCCATTTCGGGTCCTGCCTCGCGACGGCATCAATGCATCCCTCCGCCCGCCACCTCACTGATATTAGGCCCCGCTGGCTAGATCGACTGGTTGTCAAGTAAAGCTCAAGATTCTAGTAGTAATCGCTCATCGTCTCTTTTTAACCACATCCAGTGGCTAGCCTTTTCCACCGTAGTTTGGATATCGGTCATGGTGGCCGCAGTCAAACGACTAAAACAAATAAAAGGGTAAAAGAGTAAAATATACTCACAGCTGGATCACATTTATATCGTAGTTATACTTTAATATGAATATGGAAAGCTCTATGGCTAACAGCTGTTACTAATGCGCAGAAACAATTGTTGAGATTTGTGATTAAATCTTGTTCATTCCGTCTTCTTGGTTTAAAAATTTGGAGAGTTGTATGTGTGGGGGTGTGTGTGTGTGTGTGTGTGTGTGTGTGTGTGTGTGTGTGTGTGTGTGTGTGTGTGTGTATGATGAGGGTTCTGCAAATTTTTGGCGAAAGACCTACACAAACGATTTGTTTGTACTGGTGAAATGTTCGTGGCGCACATTAGACTAATCCCTCCGTCAAATCGACGTTGTCTGAACAGGTTCACGGTGTGCTACGCGCTCAGGGGTCGAAGTGATCGTAGAGTGACATGAGATGGAGAGTCTTGCTCAAGAACACGGCGCACCACTCAATTCGGGAACTGAAACCACGAACTTGCAATCGCGAGTGGAAGATCTTAACCATTAAGTTACGCACTTTTACACACATACACACGCACACACGCGCACGCACGCACGCATGCAACACCTATAAACACACACATGCACATACCCATGTGCACATACACACACCTACACGAATACACATACAAACACCAACGTGAGAAAGCAAGCCGATGCAGTATTGGTCATGAGTATACCCAAACTCCAGGTATATTATCTCCCTTAGGAAATGTCACCCCCCGATACCTTTATTACCACAATCTCCACCAGCTTACCATGACACCGCCTAGTTGTCATACCAGTAGTACCAATACATCGTAACACCTACTTTCACCTACTTCAAGTAATAACAATAATAAATAATAATAATAATAATAATAATAATGACAAAGAATAGGAAGCCAAACATAGTCTTAATTCAGAAACAAAGCAAACTATGCTGGATCATAGATACAGCATGCCCAGCCGAAAATAAGTTATGCGATAAGGAAGAAAGAAAAGTCGATAGATATGACAGGTTAGCTTGGGAAGATAAGCAGTTGTGGTCGATGAAAAAGATGGTAGTTGTACCAATAATTGTCGGAACCCTGGAAACAGTGAACAAAAATCTCGAGAAGTACGTGGCACAAATAGGGGCTGCAATAAGGGTGGAGCACCTGCAGAAAACAGCACTGCTTGGAACTGCTTCAATACTCCGGAAGGTGCTCGAAAAATAAGAGGTGTTACCTTAGTTTACTGGTATTGAACAGCTGACACTGTAGCACGTCTCCAGCGTTAGAAGCTATTCAAAGGCAATAATAATAATAGTAATAATAATAATAATAATAATAATAATAATAATAATAATAATAATAATAATAATAATAATAATAATAATAATAATAATAATACTCCTTTCTACTATAAGCATAGGGCTAGAAATTTTTGGGGAGGGGCTGAGTCGATTACATCAACCCCATCAACTGGTACTTTATTTATTGACTCAGAAAGAGTGAAAGGCAAAGTTGACCTCGGCAGAATTTGAACTCAGAACGTAACGGCAGACGATATACCGCTACGCATTTCGCCTGTCGTGCTAATGATTCTGCCAACTCGCCGCCTTAAAAAAATAATAATAATAATAATAATAATTAAAATAATAATAATAATAATAATAATAATAATAATAATCCTTTTTACAATAGGCACAAGGCCTGAAATTTGTGGGGAGGTGTTAAGTCGATTACATCGACCCCAGTGCTTCACTGTACTTAATTTATCGACCCCAAAAGGATGAAAGACAAAACCGAACTCGGCGGAATTTGAACTCAGAACGTATCGGCAGACGAAATACCGCTAAAGCATTCGTTGAGGAATTCTTTGGAGTTTGAATAATTGACCTCTGGAAACATAGATGTTACGTTCAACATCCTTAAACAACTCTTATTCAGGGACCTTTTGAGCGGGATGGGCTACTCGACCTGAAGAAAAATTCTAACTGGGCCCCACCAGCAAGGTCAGCGTTGTTTACCTTGATATGAGATCACCATGTCGCGCACATATGGTTGTGATGCACGCGCCTGGTGTACCCTTATCAGACGGGTAGTCATGACGGGTATACTGGGCTTCGTATATTTTACCCCAGTATTACTTTGATGGTATACGCTGCTCTCTCACTCAATAATAATAATAGTACCACAACTACTACCACCACCACCAACATCAACACTACTACTACTACTACAAAATATTCAGCTGATTATGTCATCAGCAGTGAGTACAAAAGACAGGTTGCGTATATATTTTTCGCTAGTGGGGGGGTATGCTTCCTGTTGATGCGTGTTTATTTAATGTTGCCTCTGTCATGTGGCGTTGTGTGTGATGTAATGTTGTGTGGTGCAGTCTAGTGTGGTACAGTATAAGGCTTATGTTTGTGTCTGGTAGTGAGGATGTGCTACACTGAAGCGTGTAGTATATGATGTAGCGTAGTGTGCTGTGCTGTGCTGTAGCATGTGCTGTGGTATGACTTACACAGCTATAGGGCGGCGAGCTGGCAGAATCGTTAGCACGCCAGGCGAAATGCGTAGGCGTATTTCATCTTCCGTTACGTTCTGAGTTCAAATTCCACCGAGGTCGACTTTGCCTTTCATCCTTTCGGGGGTCGATAAATTAAGTACCAGTTACGCACTGGCGTCGATATAATCGGCTTAATCCGTTTGTCTGTCCTTGTTTGTCCTCTCTGTGTTTAGCCCCTTGTGGGTAGTAAAGAAATAAGGATGACTTACACAGCTCCCCTCTGTAGAATGTAGTGTTTGTTTATGATGTGGTAATGCAGTTTGTTTTACAATCATACAATTTCCTGCTCGACCCCATTCTTGAAAAAAAGCCCTTTACGTTAGCCTCAGACTGAGCCAAACTGTGTGAGCGCCGGAGGAGAGCATGTGAACCAGTTCTGACCAATGTTTTTCTATGGTTTAGTGTTAATAACTAAATACCACAGGGTACGGTGCATTGATTTTCCCGGCGGCCTACAATGCTGCTAATGCAGTTTTAACTGTATCAAAACCCGTAGAACGAATTGCAGGTCTAATTTTAAAGGACCAGGCTGGGTATAAACATAAAGGGCCTCTGGTATTTGAGTATTCTTTTTTCCACCTTGTTTCATATTTATGTGCTTACTCTGGTATATAGGCATTTTTTTCCAAATACGCCAGCTAAAACAAGACAAAAACAGAAGACAAGGTACAACTTAGTTTAGCTGGCGTATTTGGAAAAAAATGCCTATATACCAGAGTAAGCACATAAATATGAAACAAGGTGGAAAAAAGAGTACTCAAATACCAGAGGTAGAGTAATATGCTTTATTTAAAAGCAGCAGAAATATAACAAAAGCTGTTATTCAGAGTTTCACGTTCCCGCTATTGGATAGTTTGTATTTTTTATAACAAAACTATCCGGCGAACGGGAACGTGAAACTCTGAGTAACATCTTTTGTTATATTTCTGCTGCTTTTAAATAAAGCACATATATAATGTGTGTGTGTGTGTGTGTGTGTGTGTGTTGCACTCACGATTGCGAGATCGTAGGTTCGATTCCTAGACTGGGCGTTGCGTTCTGTTCTTGAGCAAAGGACATCATCATTTTTTCACCTGACATGTGGCACCCGTTGCACCTGTACAGGTAATATTTATTCGATGGAGTGGGTGTGAACTTATGTCTACTCTAACATTTCGATCGCTATAAACAACAAATCATGTGTGTGGTTGTTCGGTAAGAAATTATCGAACCCTCATACGTCATCTAACAACGAGAGAGTCAATCATATATATATATATATAAATAAGGATTTATATAAATGAACATTTAATGTGGTTTTAGAGTCAGATTTTGGCTGCTATTTCCAGCGTGGCGGTTTCTCGTAGATACCCTAAATTATAATTATATATATATCGTGTGGAGTTTAGAGCGATCTAAGCGAGCAAGACGCATTGTTTGGACACTATATATAACTGTATGGGTCATGGCGGCGAGCTGGCAGAAACGTTAGCACGCCGGGCTAACTGCGAAGCCGTATTTCGTCTGTCGTTAAGTTCCGAGTTCAAATCCCGCCGAGGTCGACTTTGCCTTTCATCCTTTCGGGGTCGATAAATTAAGTACCAGTTACGCACTGGGGTCGACGTAATCGACTTAATCCGTTTGTCTGTCCTGGTTTAGCCCCTTGTGGGTAGTAAAGAAATATATATATATAACTGTATACATTCTTCACCAGGTCGTTTAATGTAGTGGTTGATAGCAAGGTACGTACAAACCTTTTGCTGCGGAAATCAGTTATATATTCCTTTCTCTCTGTCGTTGAGGAACGTCATGTTTGAATCCATTTCGTGTTGAGAAATGTCAAGTTTATTGTGACAACATGACTTTCAGATAATACGAATTCTATTTTTTATCTTCTTTCTTTTTTTTTTTTTTGGTAGATATTTTTTTTTTTTTTTGTAGATATTTAACTGGAAAAAAAACCCATGAAATTTAATTTCGCAGTTAAAAGGTTAATGTACGGTATATACCGATGTCAGAGCGATATAGGAAAGGGCAACAAGGTATTTATACACTGTATGTGTATCTACAGCAGTGGGGTGGGAAACTTTTTAGTGCGACGGGCAAAA